>NW_010391281.1:5268-61283 GCF_000710305.1 Buceros rhinoceros silvestris | reverse complement strand
AATAACCATAATGAAGCTGGTGAGGAAGGACCTGGAGAAGGACAATGCGGGGCAGGTGACGCTGATCCCTGAGGAGCCCGAGGACATGTGGCATACCTACAACTTGCTGCAGGTGGGTGACAGCCTGCGGGCCTCCACCATCCGGAAGGTGCAGACCGAATCGGCCACGGGCAGCGTGGGCAGCAACCGCATCCGCACCACCCTCACCCTGTGCGTGGAGGCCATCGACTTTGACTCGCAGGCCTGCCAGCTGCGGGTCAAGGGCACTAACATCCAAGAGAATGAGTATGTCAAGATGGGGGCCTACCACACCATTGAGCTGGAGCCCAACCGGCAGTTCACGCTGGCAAAGAAGCAGTGGGATAGTGTGGTGCTGGAGCGCATCGAGCAGGCCTGTGACCCAGCCTGGAGTGCCGATGTGGCAGCTGTGGTCATGCAGGAAGGGCTGGCTCACATCTGCCTGGTCACTCCAAGCATGACACTTACCCGTGCCAAGGTGGAGGTGAACATCCCCCGAAAGCGGAAAGGAAACTGCAGTCAGCACGACCGGGCCCTGGAACGGTTTTATGAACAGGTGGTGCAAGCCATCCAACGGCATATCAACTTCGAGGTGGTGAAGTGTGTACTGGTGGCTAGCCCAGGCTTTGTACGGGAGCAGTTTTGTGACTACATGTTCCAACAGGCGGTCAAAACTGACAACAAGCTTCTGTTGGAGAACAGGTCCAAGTTCCTACAGGTAAGGACCTAATCAGTCTTCAGAGTAAGTACAAAGAGGCTTAAGAGATGTCTGTGATAATAGAAGATAATTACAAGGGTGACAGGAAATTATTCACTTATTAGAGAAAATAAATTTGTCTGAACATCATAAGCAAATTATTCTCATGCCTCCCAAACTGTAGGGTAGTTAGGCAAGATACAGGGATGGAGCCTTCCTAGGCTGCCTTAATGTGGAGTAGAGAAAGTATTAAATATTTAAAACTTCCAATAAAGGCGTATTTAATTTTCAATTAAGAGTGAGGTACAAGTTGGAAAATAGTTCAACTGTAGTGTTAATCTGTCATACTGTATAGCACGTATGTTTAATAACAGCTTTCTAAAGTTTTTTTTTTAAAAAGTACCTGTATGTGGTATAGGTTAGTTTAGTGGCTGGTTTTGTTCTCCACAGCTAGAGGTTATGCAGACCATGGGATTTTTTCCTGTTTCTTAGTCATCTCATTGATTGATTGGGTGGGTTTTTTCACTTTCACTAAAACAGGCAAACTGGGACGCTCAAATAAGTTTTCATAAGGATGCTTGTATCATTTTTTTAATTGCAGTAGGTCTATGATCTATACTTGCAAAAGTCTGGGGGGCAAGGGGAGGAAAGCATGTCCCAGTTCTTCGTCACAGTGTTTAGGAAACACATCGCACCCAGCAGCTTCCTTTTGCAGTCATAGCAAAGCATTGATAGGAAGTGTGAAAAGCTTTAATGTACTTCATGACTTTGCTAGCATAGTAGCTATGCAGTTGTACAAGACTTGATACATTTGCACTACATGTCTGCAGTCTTAAGAGATATTCCTCTTCTTGAATGCTTTAAAAGGGAGAGACTGAATTCTGTTTCTTAGTAGTTTCAGGTGGCCCTACCTTGGGGACTGTCTGCAACAGCTTGCATATTTAACCAATCTTTGAATAAGAGAAACAGCTTTCCTGCACTTCTTTAAATACAGTTTAAGGGATTTGGTATAGGCTGTGGGTTGCAGGAGAGGTCCTTTAAGAAAAGAATCATGTAGGTTTCAAGAAAAAGATAACTTCCTTGAATAATTATCAAGATAAATATTATGTATAGTGGAAGCTTTTTGTAATCAGCTAATCAAGAGAATGGTCCTTTTTAGTTAAAAAACCCAAACTTTTGACTTTTTTTTACTCTAGGTCCACTCTTCTTCAGGACATAAATACGCTTTGAAGGAAGCCCTCTGCGACCCAGCTGTAACTAGCCGTCTTTCTGACACTAAGGCAGCTGGTGAGGTCAAAGCCTTAGATGACTTCTATAAAATGCTTCAGCATGAGCCTGACCGGGCTTTTTATGGTTTAAAACATGTGGAGAAGGCCAATGAAGCCATGGCCATTGATACCTTGCTGATCAGTGATGAGCTTTTTCGGCACCAGGATGTGGCTACGCGTGCCCGATATGTTAAATTGGTAGATAGCGTACGGGAAAACATGGGCACAGTACGCATTTTCTCCAGCCTTCATGTTTCTGGAGAGCAGCTTGGCCAACTGACTGGGGTGGCAGCCATCCTGCGCTTTCCTGTTGCTGAACTCTCTGACCAGGAAGATGAATCTAGCTCTGAAGAGGATTGATAACAGTGACTTCAGTCCACGGTTTCTTTTCCAAGTCATGCTGAAATTATATTAAAGGCCCTCCCTTTCTAAATAATGTGTGCGGCTGTGCCATGTTGTGTAATTTAAGTTTTTGATAGTATTTCTTAAGTATATAGCTCTTCTCAGCACACTAATGGGTGTCTGTTCTATGGTGGTGATTATTGGGATACCTTACATTGGAGCTGACTGTTTTTGCAAGTCACACCCTGGACCTTCAGCAGTGCAAGAAATTAATTTGACTCTCCAAAGTGGCTTATTCTGCATGTTAAGGCAGACTGGAAGACTGCCTTAGACTTTTGGAATGTGTATTAAAAAAATAATAAACTAAGGGGAAAAATTATGTCCGACTATTTCTGTTCAAATGCTTCAAAAGGGTATTGCAAAAGAAATGTAAATATCTTCATGAAAGACCTGTCAAAACTGTGCTTGATTTTCTCACCATTCCTAAGATGAGGCAAAGGAGTGGGATCAACATATCTTTGGGCTTTTTGTGGTGGTGTGAGTCTAACCACTTAAATATTTCTATGAACCACATGAAGCAATCTTCCAGAAACCAGACCCTTTAAATTAACCATTTCGTCCCTAATGCATTAGCAATTAGCAATCCAAATTGTGACTGCAGTGCTGCCGTTTCAGTTATCTTTTTCAATGCTGTTATCTTGGGAGATTATCCCAAGACAACAAGGTAGTATGAATTTTATCATTGATTGTGTTCTGATAAATGGGCACTGTGATTACTTGGCGGCAGTTCTGAGAAAGTATATGAAAAGCCTTCTAGAATCAGGGCCCTGGTTTCCATCAGGAATCTTTTGACAACAGATAGTTTAAGTGCATAATCTTCTATTTTTCTATCTGTGTACCTCTTTAAAAACATACATAAGCTGTGATACAGAAGTAAAGATTACAAATTTATAAATCAAATTTAGCTTAATTACTAATCAATTCAGCTAAAGATGACTATTGTAAAAATCAAAATTACTTTTCTAATTATTTAATCTGCTCAAAGTATTGAGAACCTGTGAACAGTATTGAAAAACTGAGTTTTATTTCTTCACTGGACAATAGGACTTAGGCTGAGGAAGCAGAAGCTTTTCCAATTCTGACATACCTGCAAGGAAATTGTTCAATTTAAACTATCATTCAATGGTGTAGGTTGTGTGTGAAAATAAGCATACCTTTTTAGAAGTGATTGGAGTGGATAACAGGAGAGACTTGCTAGAAATAAATTTCATCTAAGAAAGCTGTGGAAGGCTTGTGAAATACGGAAAGGGACGTAACAATGGAAGAGTAAAAATAAAACCACCAAGACTTCTAGTCTGGGTTGAATAATTTTAGGAAAAGCCTATTTAGTGGTACTTCCATATGTTAATTGTGCCAGCCCTGTGACTTTGATACTATCTGTTGCTAGCTGAAACATCAGTCCAAACTCCTTGATGGAGAAGTACTTTTGAGTTAAAAGCCATCTCTCCTTTTCATCACTACAGTCTAAGGAATGCCTGCGTAGAACTTACGTTAGACCTGTGCTTTACTAACACTTTGATTCTTCTCTCACTGAAGACAAGCAAACACATTGAGGCAGTTGTTTAGAGTCAGCTTGCACAGGCAAACTGTTATTTGAGCTTTAAGTTTTGTTTTTGAGAATGTTAAGGTAGGCCTCTGTCAACAGTTTGTATTGGTGAAAATAAAATTTCTTTTTTTTTCCCTTTTAAAAATCTGCCTAAGCTGATTGTACACTTTGCAAGCTGGAAAGCATCCTGTTTCCTGCTACATACAGAGTTAAATGTAAAGAACATATGAAACAGGTAGAAGAATCTGACTTTCAATAAATACTACTTACATGCAGCAAAATATGGCTTTCAATAGGCTCAAAATTTCTAAACAAAGTTAATTTAAAAGTTAAAAATAAGCAGGTATAGTAGTATTTCCTTTCTTAAAAGCAATGCCAATTTGTGGCAGTTATACACAAATGATACTTGCATTCCAAATTGTAGTACATCCGAAGGTTCTTAGTTTAATGGTTACCAAATTGAGAGGCAAGTCCAACTATTTCTCAGTTGTTGAATGGTTTCCTATTTTTTTAGGCCAAATTGATTCCAACTAGTCTTATTTTTAAATTATGAAGAGTTGATGCTGTGTACTGTAAGAAAATTACAATGGCTGTTTGCAAGTTTTGTGCATGTAGTGTATCACCAAGGAAAAGAAGCAATCGTTTTGCTGCTTATTTGATTTTTTTTTTACGTTCACCGTGATTCTTCAAATTATTTACACTTAAAATTCTGCACTGACTTTACAATTTTTGAGTATTTTTTGTTGTAGCTGTTCCTGTCATGGCATTAAGTCTCTGAAGGAAATAACATCTAACTGGCCCAAAATATGAAAGGGTGTGATTTTTTTAATTGGTTTTTGTGTGGCTTTTTGATTTTTTTTTTTTGTAGGAAGTTTTGTAGTAAAATAAATATAAATGACTATGTAGACAAATGCATCCTCTTTCAGGAAACAGCATAAGGGCTTCATATTGAAAGTAGACTGTGTTCAGTAGCTGCAGATTGGCTAAGTTCCAGGGTTGCTAGTATCTTTAAAAGAATTTTGAATAGTTGAAAAGTCCATGTTGACAAAGATGCTTGCTTAACACAGACCTTAATAGATTACACTGTTACCTGCAGATCAAATGAGTGAATGCTAGAGCCACAGGAATATTTTTTGTGTCCTTTCTTGGAACTATATATATATACATGAACTAAAAACTTGTCCACAATACAAAAATTGTTCTCTTGCACCACATAGTATTTAGTAATTGTGAACGGTGTCTCAGTGTAGTTCCTAGTTGTGTTCTGGCATAATTCTGTGAGTTAATTCTATGGTTTATCTTCTGTTTTTTCAGTTTTCAAAATAAAGGAATTCACATTTTATTTAATATTTGTTACATTTGGTAGGAAAAAAGCTTTAAAAAGCATCATGAAATCAGCTCAATCCTGAGTCCTACAGTGCTCTTCAAAGATTGAAATAAACTAACTGATTTAGATCTTAAAGCCTCTTTTGCAAACTCATACTTTGGAGCAGTTTGTTTCGTCACCTTTATAATTTAAATTTTGTGGTTGTTTACTACATAAAGCTGGGTGCAAAAGATGAGGTTACCACCAGCGCGAGACCAAAAAGTTATAAAGCAACATAAAATATCTTTCAGTAAAACTGTAAATCATTTAACAGTTTTTGACCTAGGGAATTCTTCATCTCCCTCTTCCTGTCTTCACCCTTGTACGCTATATGAGTAAAATAGTGGTAATAAGTGATCTTGTGACCACTCCCTGACCACCAGTGTAACAAGAGCTCATAGCTCTTCAGCTTAATTTGTGAAGTAAGTAGCATGATGTTTTTAAACTCGTGTGAGTGTCTGATGTCATTTTCATCTGTTATTATTAAAACTGTCTTTCCCGTTGAAAAATTCTTAGTTTAACTTCCAAGCTGCTGACCTTGGTTTCCCTTTTTCTGTAAAGGTGTATTACAGCTATCTTCTCATTTGACTGATTTCTAGCTTGAACCCCTCTAATTTCTTTCTGAATACTGCAGTATCTGTCAAAAAAAATGTGCTCAGTTTCATAAAGGCAAAGTAGAGATAAAAGATTTGATCTTTTTTAGCCACCTAGTCCATTCACTTTTCTCTCAGCCTGTTTCATTAGGTAATAAATGTCTAGTTTTGCAGGAAAAACACATTCTCAGAATGTTTGTGCTGTTTCATGTGAAACCACATTTGTGCAGTGTGTGTTACTGCAAAACTTCAGGCTTTTTTTTTCTTGCTCTCTGATATACTAGCTGCTTTTCTCAGTTCCTCCTCCCCCCCTTTTTTTTCTTTTAAGACAAGTTTAAATGTTTGTTTTAGAATGAAGTCCTTAAAAAGTAGATCTAGGTGCAACTGAGGTGGTTCAGATTGGTAAGTATTAAAAAAGGAGTTTCTCCTTCAAGCTGTGCTAATGCAGGGAATGATAGAAATCTGGGAGTCACTGCCTTCTCAGTTCTTGATCAGTATACACCTGCGACTGTTACAAAGTGAATGATAGAAGTTTAGATGCTGGTTTGATTTAGTAGGTGGTGGGAACAGAATAGAGACGTGGCATGGCAATAGATCATTTTACCATATCTGTGTTTCTCCTACAGTGATCACAAATTGCTTTTAGAGACTGATTTATTCAGATTTTGTTCAGGAAGATAGTATTTTGCAAACTCGTTATTCTGCTAATGTAGAGTTAACCATTTGGGTCTTGCGATTACTGTATTCTTAATTCAGGCTGTAACGTGGGTCAAGCTTGGATTTTTTCAGTGGTGGAAAGAATAAACATAGGCTGTGGAGCTTCTTGTATGACAGTTACCCAAAGCATTGCTTAGTAAGTGTAATGCTTAGTCCTGTCACATTTTTTGTGCTTGACTCAAGTAGGGCATTGACTTGGATTTAAGGATGACTGCTTGCATGATACAGAATATAGAGGAAAGAAATGTCTCCAGTCTAACTACCAAAGTATAGTGCATATTCTCTGTAAACTTCTAAACTTGACTGTTGTGGAAATGCAGTGTAGCTTTTCAGTCAAAAAATTGTCTCCTAAGGTGTCTTAGCCTAAAATAGGGTGCAAGGAAAAGGTCTCTGAAATCATACTTGTTTATTATGTTGTCTGAAAATAATTCTTCCTCTTGTCCCACTTGAGGGCTGGACAAGAAACAGAGTGGAGGCTGATACCAGAGCAGCACTTGTTTCCAAGTCAGTGTCTTCTGGGAAATGCAACTTGAAGCAGCAGCTTTCCCGCCCTGCCAGCTTTTGTCAGATTTTGCTATATTGATCTCTAATTTATTGCCCTCTTTGGGGGGAATGCTGCATCCACAGCTAATGTAATTACTGTCATGCTGCTCTAATTATTACTGAGAAGTCAAATTAGAGCTGATCATGATCCTGTTACATTAGACAATGTTAATTATTTGAAACCAGTCCTCCTTTTTAGGAATGCACATACCAGACTTGATGGGAATTTTTTCCTCTGGTCCAAAATGGAATTTCTAATCAAAGCCAAATGTAGAATAGTGAATAAAAGAGTCCAGGAGATTTAAGGAAGGTATGAAGCTTGAGATCCTTTTCTGTTTCATTGATAATGCTAGGCTAAAGATACTTCTGTCAGTGTTTTTGGTAAATACAATTCTACATTGTATAAGCAAATAAATACATTTATATTTTGGCTGAGATAGATAAACCACAACTGACTCTTGGGCTGTGGGAGACAATATTCAGATTTTTTATCTGAATGGAACAGGAAAGTGATTGAAAGCAGAGACGGTTCCTATCTAACAAACACACTAGCTGTAGTCTTCATATTTCAGAAAAAAGCCCTGAGTAGGGTTCCGTGTTTCGGAAAGATTTTGGACCTGGTGGCAGCCAAACATATCTACTTTTGAAGACAGATTATTTCCTATGCAGCCTGACAGCCTATGCCACCCTTAGACGTTTACTTTATGTAGAACAAGTGATTTTAGCTGACTTTACTGAAAGGAGTTCAGAACAAAGAAATTAAATATAGAATGTATGTGAAGAAACATGTGTGTATAAAGATGCAGTATCCTGAATGATTGTGGAATCTTCATGTAAGAAAAGAAACCAAACTTGACTCTTAGCTTGTAGTTGCTTTGTAGCTCAAAAATTACTCCAGACTCAGGCTTGACAGTTACCGTTAGACCTCGAGATTTGTTTGTGGTCAGAGAAGCGTGGTAGCAAGTGCTACATTTAGAACGTCTGACGGTTGTTGAATGCTCATGAACATCCCCTTCAACCATTTCTTAAGCTCTGAAAGCTGCTGCAAGTTCTGATGAAGAGAATTGCCTTTTCTTTGACCTTCAGTGTTCAGCCTGATGACACAAGTGTTCAATATCAGTATAGGTATTTTAACTGAGGTGTGAGATTAATTAATTAATTGCATTTGTTTATCTTACCCGAATAGTTGCCATCAGACCACTTCCACTCCCTTTGATAAAGAGAACTGTTTTATTCCATATAGTTTATTCCTCTCCTGAGTGGAAGTTGCTGTTCTGTGATAGAGTGGCTAAGAGAAGCTGAAATGGACTTCCTTCAGGTATTTGCTGGGAGGACATCAGCTGTCTGCCACAACAGATGTGCCTCCTGGACCAGTGGCTGCCCTCGCTATATGGCTGTACCTAGGAGATGGTGATAAGCAGAAAAGGAGTTGCCTCGTGAGGGAGCTTTTTCAAGTTGCAGAGCCGTGAGAGAAGAGGAAAAGTGGTTCAGTGAAAAACGTGAGATGTTTTGATGGGCAGGTGACTTCTTCCCTCAAGAGAGTCAGTGGGAACACAGTGGGTGTTTGGAATATCAGTACTCAATTCTACTAACAACTCATCCTCAGCTGAGGGTAAGAAGCCAGCTGATGTGATTAAGCTTGTGTATGAGGGAGAAGAGCTTTGAGCCTGAGACTTGAAATTGAGATACTGAGACCTTGCTAATTCTGTCCCTGTAGAATGATTTCTGACAAGCCTGCTACACCAGCATCACACATGGAGTCGTTACTGTGTCTGAGGCTTGTGAAAGCCTGTATATTCCTTTTGCACCTGTCTGAAAGCCACCTTCTTTTCAAAAGTAGTGCTTTGTGAAACAAACGTTTCAATGTGTTGTGTTGGCAATCCATGTGATAAGCCAAGGAAAAATTTCTAGTCAGACATTGAAAAAAAAATGAACAATGGAAGCTGAGTGAAGTAAACCTTCCAGAGTTTTTGAGAGGGTGCTTAGTGAGAAGAATTAGGAAGAGAAAGCTAGGGAAAAAAAGATGTTAAAATGTTTGTTGGGGTTTTTTAACAGTGTTTCAGCTTGTTTCAGGTAAAGCATTGTTTCTTATGACAACCTAACTAGTAAATCAAGTCAATCAAATGGCAAGTTTTCTGACTTTTTCTTTTAAAAGCCTCAGAAATTAGTTATTAAAACTATCATTACACAGTCAAGGTTGTGATCTTGGTAAACAGGAGATCTATGGTTGCTTAAGCAATACACAGCAAGTCTACTTGCTGTGTATTGTTATGAGACAAAAGTCCTATTAAGTGTTTAGAAAGAATAAAATTCATGCTGACAGTTAATCCTGACAACTTTAAATCTAACATTTCCTAATTTTGAAGACTTGTCTTTCTAGCCTAAATAGGTTATATAAATTTATAATGGTCAGTCTTTCTTTTTTTTTTTTTTTTTTTTTTTTTTTTTTTTTTTTTTTTTTTTTTCCCCCCAGGGGAGAGAATTGAAATTATCACTGAAAAATGTTTAGGGCTTTAGGCAGTAGTATTTTGAAATTGAAGTTTTCACTTCTAGTTCTAGAACACTTTTAAAACTACTTCGTTCCGTAGCTTAAGCACTTTTATTTTGACATAAGAACTGGCAAGAAATAAATGTATGTTGGAGAACAGAAAGTTCCTGCTACTGGAAAAATGAGAAGTTGGAACTGTCTTTCTGTCAGAAAAATCAGAGCAAAAGGTCACTTTTATATGGAGTTTGTTTACCCTGAAAAATATCATGCAGTTGCCAGCAATAGATAGGAATGAATTCAGCAGTCCTCTACCCTATGCTCTGAACAGAATCAGAGTGCTTGCTGTTGTTATTTTAGTGGAATATTGTGTTGCCTTGTTTACATCAGTCCAATTCTTAGTGCATATGTTAGCACCAGATCTCTACAGATGCACTAGAGTGCACCTTTCTGCTGCTGAAACTTGTTGAGGTGCTGCTTGCATAAAAGCTGATGTTAATCTAGGATCTAGTAGCACCTATTTGCAAAAGGAGTATTGTGGTACATAAGGTGGTGATATGAGTTTCTTCTATAGCAGGTCCTTTTTTGACAAGCACAGCTCCTCTTGAGTTTAGAAGACTGAGTCACTCTTAGATAAAACTGATCTTAGCTTTGCAAACTTCAGTGTAGCCTGAACAAGTGACATGTACACAAGAAAAATATAATTTCCTCACTGTTAAGCTTCCATGGTATTTTTGTGAAGTTGATGCAGCTGTTTGAAAGAAAAAGGTTCTTTATAGAGCTCCTGGTAACACCAGAATACTTTCTGAACAGATCTGGGCCAGACAGATATCTTAAAATCATGGGTGTACTTCATGTGCTGTGGGTGGGAAATGTAAGTTCTTAGTGCCAGTAATTCATGTAGAAATCTCTATCTTAAACTGCATCTAAAAAACAGGATGTTTTTCTACCTCTAGAGTCCAGCCTTAATTTTGGGGGGGGAACAAACCTTCCTCTTACAATCTTCATGGCTAGTTCCAAATTTCCCTGAATTGTTTATTGGCCAGTAAAAAAGAACATTTGCAGTAAAAAGACCTGGAATTAATTCTGCAGTGCTTTCAATTGGTTTACCAGTAAAATTCCTACACCAACAGTAAAGCAAAAGAGGTGCTCATGCTCTCACTGATACCTGAGTGTCTTAGTTTTAAAAATTAGTAGATAAGGTTGATGATGATGATATTAGTATGCTAAAAGCTTTTGGTACATTTCTATTCAATATTCATAATTCATAGTGGTATACTAGCTTTTGGAGAATTTATGAACTTTGAAAAAAACCCTATTATTACTATAAAAACATATGACATAGAAGAAAAATATTAAATGTCCATAAACACTTAGTGCAATTTAAAATGTTACTTTATTTCCCAAACTGCAGTGTGAAATAACAATGGTAGAGATACCAATCTTGATCATATTCCGATTCAGACATGTCACACATGATTATTTCAGGGAGTACGTTTCTAACGTACATTAGAGGGGTATCTTTTGTTCTCCTTTCAGCTGAGCGATACCAGTGTGGAGTTGGCGTTTTGGCTTTGTCAATATTTCTGATGATCTCAGGTGAACAGTGTATGCCTCTTCCTGACTTACTGGTACCTGAACCCCTTTACAGAAAGTTAGGTTTTATCTGTTGACTGTAATTTATATTCACTTCACAAGTAGACTGGAGAGAGCTACTAATATATAAAAGTCAGCCTGTGAAAGTCCTTATGATTGTCTTAGACCATAGGATGAGTAAAGCTGCTTAGGTAAATAAATACATGTAACAGCACTCTATGAATTGCCTAATGCAATACCAGTTGTTCTTACAGGTTTTTTTTTGTCTAAATGAAGAAAACTTTGTATTGCTGATCTTCAGTTTTTCTTGGGGTGCAATGTCTTTTGTGATGTCTATGTGATGGTGGGTGTTTTGGTTTTTTGGGGGTTTTGGGGTGGGTGTTTGTTGGGTTTCTTTGTTTCGTTTTTTGGGGGTTTTGGTTTTTTTTTTATGGAAAAGAGGCCTTTTCTAGATTAGGAAGGTCTCTGACGGTTATGTTCATAGAAAACTGGATTTCATGAGTACTGTGGGCATTTGCAGTCCACATTCTTGTCTGCTTGGATTTCTCAGTTAAAAACATAAAATGTACATTATCACAGAGCCATATTCTTTAAATTGCACACAAAAAGGTTTCTTACCACGGTTAACAATTTATAGGTAGAGATGAGTGAGGAAACGGGCTGTCTGAGGATTATTTTCCTTTTTAGCAATGAGCAGTTATAAGTTTCAAAACAGAAACTAGTAGAGAGCTAATACCCTGATTACCCATGCCCTTGCGCATACTTGAGAGACACTCAAGGTTTTCCTAGTGATCAAGTCAGAGCTGATCTGTGCAAAGAGACAGTGCCTGCTACCCCAGGCTCTTGCAGGATAGAGCTGGTGTTCCCGCAGGCATTTCACATCTGTGCAACTGGGGGTGAAGAGGCACTTCCATCTGATCTCGTGGTGTGAGAGCGCTAGCATCTGGGGACCGTTTATGGTGGAATTCCAGCATTTCAACAAATATGTGACTTATTTTCCATTACTGCCTGTAGCAATCTCTTATCGACTATATTCTCACTGTAGTGATTTTTCTGGTTACTGGTAGGAGAAGCCATTTTTAAAAAATCCTGAACAATGTTATTGACAATACAGTTCATTCATTGCAAAGAATTAATATATGCAATAGGAAAGAGGAATTGTTTGGATGATAGTTTTTTTTTTTTCAGTCTAAGCTTAATGTCAAACATTTTGAAACCTTTCAATATCTGTTTTTATCAACACTAGGTTTCATCCCTTACTTTCCGGTTCTGATGTTAGAAAACTGCAGGTATGATTACTTAAATTTTAAGAAAAAGGTTTAAACTTTACTAGGATACTCATGTTTGTAAATGTGTTCTCTATCCTAGACTGTTCTAGTAGTCGGTTTTATAAATATTCTTTCGATTTACATTTTGCTGGAATCTATGAGCTTTATATAACAAATTTGTCTGGAAAGAATAATGTAAGACTTTGTGCTAAGGAGCAGCTTAAGAGTTTTCAAGTCCCTGTTGAAGTAAGGGAGTATGTATTGGAGACAGAGAAACAAAATTCTTTATGTGGCTATGACATGTAGAGTAACACTATCTAAGGATGGTCCTACCCTTTTTTTAACCTGGTAGTGCTGGGTCAACCTTCTTAACCGTTTGTGCTACCTGTTGCACAATTCAGCTGTATCTTTGGATTGAATCTCAGGCATACTGTTGAAGGAATTACTGCTTGAAGTGATTTATATGATTACATAAGCTAGAAAAAGTGTGGGAGCTACTTGCTTAAGAATGAAAAAAAGATTGGGTTTGCTTCCCCCTGTTAAGCGAGTGTTACAGATTTTAATTTCTTAAGAAATTTGAAAAGAGTAATTAGAAATATTGAGGCATTATTTCACGTGATAAGAATGATAATGCTTTGGATACTCAATTAGCATCATACTTGTTTAAAAGAAACCGTAAGATTCTAGTTGGATCCACTTGGCCTTTGATTTAGCCTAAAAGCAACCGAGGTAATTGGAAATACACAGAGTATGCTCGTTAGTGTAGGAAAAACTAAAGTAGTAGTCTAGTTAACTGTGCAAAGTCAAATGAAAAATCACTATGGAAGAAGTGATTTGGGGGCTTGCTAGGGATCTTAATGTCTGGTTCCTGCACACAAGCTGCACCTGGCTTACCATGCTGGTTTTGACAAAGCTTCACAGAGGAAAGCTTACAGCCGCAGGACATCAGCCAGCGAAACTGGGATTCAGCATAATTGAGCAAATAGAAGTTGTAGAAAACCAACTGAAACATCATATTTGACTCTTCCTATTAAACTAGAGGAATTTTTGTGCAGAGGAAAACCTACAGTTCCGTGAGCAGTTTTGAGAAGTATTGTGAATAATGCATTTTTCCTAGAAAGTCCTTGTTTATCCACTTTCTGCATTAAATTAATCTCTTACTCTTTTTTAAGATAACATACACGTTCATTTTAATTATGCCTTCTATGTGAAATCTGAGTTAATTATAAATTACTATAAATATCGTCTATCTCAAAATAAAAAAAAAGTAGGTCGGGAGACAAAGGGTCCTGGGAGCTTACAGATAAAGTTAGATGGTAGGAGACAAAAGTGGGATGTTCAGGAGCAAATGGCCTTTGGAAGGAAAGGAGAATGGGCTCAGAGGAAAACATAAAGATTCTAAGGACTTGAATGGAGTTAGGTGTTGATGGAAGCCCTACATCCAAAAGAAGAACTGGAGATTACAATCTGAAGGATTTTCTAGGAGTTGTTTCTGTCAAGCTGATAAATTTGCTCAGCCTCTGTACAGTTGCACAAGTCTAGTAGCTGACCTCACAAAGTTTTCTGTATGGGACTGCGTATTTCTAAGGCTTTTTCTCCCTTCCGTGAGAAACTGCAAAGTGCTAAGAATTGTACCAGTGAGAGGACTACTTTCCAATCTTTGAACAAAATAGTTTATTCTGATGACTGTCAACCAAGAGGGGCGTATGTTCCCGGCCTCTGCTATTATATTTCCAAAAGTTTTGCCTATTGCATTGTGTTATTCATTTGGACCACATTACAAAGAGCTGTTAGTATATTTTCAGGCTTGACACAGCATTATAAAGCTATTTTCCAGTACAAATTATTCAGTATGAAACCAACAAAGGAAGCTTCATGGTTGTACAAACCATTTAGTTTTGAAAAGCACGTGGCTACTGAATCTGGAACTACTTTCAAGTATTTCTTGGTCTTTTAGGATATTTACATGCTTTTAGTAAGAAGTCTTGGTGGGGTTTTTTTGTTTTTAATTATTTGGTCTCATTCCAAAATTCAGACTTTTGCTTTTCAAACGTTAAAGGAAAAATGCTCAAGGCAAAATTATACAAAGGTTCCTTTGTAGCCCTGAAAAGTAAAAGGCCTGATTTAAGTACTGAAAAAGTTTCAGAAGCTGAATTTTTTTTTCAATATACAGCTTTATTTGAAATACACTGATATTTAGCCAGCCAGAACTGAATGCGGCAGGAACTCCTTACATAGCCTCCTTGGCCTTCCACAATAAGACCAGAACTCTGTGGCCCCCAAGCTCACAGACAGCAATTGTACTATGCTGTCGTATTTTCTTCCACTTGCGATGTCAGTGACTAAATCGAGACTGTATAATTCTGCAGAGACGTTATTGCAAATGAAGCAAAAAATAAGATTTGAATATTCTCCCATTTGCTGGGCCAGCAAAAATCCACTTTCACGAGTTTGAGCCATGATTTCACAAATAGCATTTTTATAGGTATGTCTTCACCAGCAGAAGCATGTTTAGTCTTCCCTTGCTACCAGCCACTTGCATTCCAGCCCTGAAACCAACTCCATAGTGTTGTGTTGCTGCTGCTGCTGCTGAAAGAACCAGCTTTCAGGATTTGCTGAGGCTCAGCGCTGCACTTACTGAAGGACACAGTTTGTTCTCTGCTGCTGGCTTGATTCCAGCTAGCTGAGAGCAGCAGCACAGACTTGCACATACCAACATGCAGTGGTATCAATTTCTTCGAGTCTTCTAGTTGAAGAGAATGATTCTATTTGCCACCATTTTGAAAATAAGCTTTTGTGGGAGGTCAAGCCAATGCTCCTAGTCCTGCTTCCCCCACTGTCACCAGCATCTCAGTTGCTTCCTTTTATGCTGGTTACTTCGTGTGTTTTCTAAGATCGCAATAGAAACAGGTAGTCTTTTGCAGTATCAGCATAAACCACTTTTAAAGGCAATTAGGTTTTACCTTATAAGCTAGGATATCCTTCCTAGTATCACTTAGCTTTCAGGTTTTTTTGACCAGATGCACTGTTTTGTGTTGCTGTGTTGTACTTCTGTGATGTCTGCAGGTCTTTAGAATATCCTTACAGCATCATTGCTAGTAATATGTGCTCTATAAGATATTAAAACAATATTTTTGTTTTGGTTTATTTTTGCAACAGATCCAGGTGTATGATAACTCCATAAAACACTTTAATCTTCAGCTTAAATTTCTTTATTCTCTTTTGTTTCCTAGGATTGAAGCAGGTTTTTTTTTTTCCTGCTAATAGTTTTTTTAGTTTCCCAATGTTTTCTAGTTGTGCAGATATTTGCAAGACGTTTCTACTTGGTTTGTTGTCCTCGCTGATTTCACTGTCTTACTAGGCCTGTCTTGTTTCAGTCTTTTCTTGCAAATTGCAGAGGAATTGATAAAGACAGTTGATATGCTATAGCAGTAAGTGTGAAATAGAACAAAAGTAACACTTTGACCACATGCTGGTGGGGAGAAGCAGCATGCAGCCGATATGTAAGTCCTGTTCAACGCAAAGCACAAATTTGTCCTTTCCCATTTTTGCAAAAAACATTTGTTTTTCTCAGAATAACTTCCTTTGGTAGAGAATGCAATTGGTATTTGCTACAGACAATATGCAGATCAAATACCCCAGATGAATTTATTCTCTTCTCTTGGTTAAATCAGCCTTCATTGTTATTTGTTGTGGGTGATTTGCAGTGATCTATTTTTCATCAGTAAAGAGCCAGGTGTTAGGCTTTGTTCTACAGTTTGGTTTATGTTTGTATCTATCTGACATTATCTATCTGTTGTTATCTATCTTATGTTTGTATCTATCTGACATATCTATCTGTTCTGGGAAAATAAGGGTGCCTATTCTAGAGTTCTCTGTTTGAAAAGGTTGGAGTGGCCAGGCAATGTGCACATGGACAAATGCCAGAGAAATCTGGTTTTGCACAGTTTAGAATCAAAATAACCAGGCACAGAGCACAAACGTCTGGTTAAAAGATCTCATTAAATAAAACAGAAGAGAATTTATTAGTGGCTACTGGACAAGTATGAGCTACTACTCCAGGTTTGGAATAGAAATAATATTTGGGTTGTTGTCTTGGTGACTCAGTGCTAACCTTTCACGTATAGGTACAAACTGTGCTCAGCAAGGAATGCCACATGCATCAGCTAGTGTTCTCAGTTTAAATTGGTAGCAAGAGGGACATTGTCCCAGGTTTTATACAGTGTCATCTTTCTTGTAAAACAGGACATTAAAAGCTGGAACTTCAGTTTAATCCTTTGATAAATGTTTATATTCTGCATTTCTGATCTGTGTATTTTAGTCATTCTGTTAACGCAACATGAAAATATTCAAAATCTTAAACTAATTTAATTAATTGTGATTAGGTATGTAGTCAAATACTGCATACATTACCAAAAAATGCTTTTTCTCTCCTTAATCCCCATAACTCTCAAAAGGATCCTTTCCAACTTCCCTAGAGCTCTTCATTTTCCCCTGCTTCTGCAAATAGTCTTTTTAACTCATATACAGAAGTTTGCTAGAAGCAGATGAGAATGTGTGCATCTTAGACAGAAAATAGAAGTTTGGCAGAGTACCAGCTAGATATTGTTATTAATATTAATTAGCATTTTCATGGTCACAATCAGTGATCTTTTTAAAGGTTCTGAATCATCAGCTCCTTTGTACAATGTTCTTCATACTGAAAAAAGAAGCAAAATGTGAAGGTCAGGTTGCCATAAATCAGTAGATTATTGTTCGTTAACAGTGTAATGTGGGTCACTGAAAACTCCTGTTTTCCATTTGCTATCTGCAGAGTTGAATGTGTCTTTGACTGTAAGATTTCCTTTTACAGAATCTGTCGAAAACATAATCAGATACCTTTAAAATTATTAATAATATTTATTTATAATGTTATTAATACTTACAAGTTTATCTTACACTGTTATCATGACCTTCAGTTTTATTGAAAAACTTGATGTTTCAGAGCACATGGAAGTCACAGAAGGTCTGTGTAAGACATTTGTGTATTAGAATATGCCACACAGTTTGTGTATGAAGTCAAACTTCAGCGCGTCTCATTTTTGGCTAAGATAGAACAGGGAGATGAGAGATCAAAAGGATAGCCATACGGGATCAAAACAAGACCATGGTTTGTCCAGTATCGTGTCTGCAGGAATACATGTAAGCCGATAGCTGGAAACAAAAAACAATGGGCAGGCATATATCATATTTCTCTTCCAGTTTCCAACTGTTTTCAACTGAGGCGGATTTCCTGAACTAGATGTGCGTTTTGTGTGATTTGTAATCTGCAGTGGTTTTGTCTTCCATTAACTTATTCAGCTACCTACTGAATACATAACATTTAGCATCCAAAACATCCTTTGTTGGCGAGGCCTACAGGTCTATCTCCTGCTGTGTGGAGTCACCTCCTTTTTATGTCTGACCAGTCTGCCCCATCTAGATTTTTCTGATTCCTCTAGCTTTATTTTTTAGAAGAACACTTACTATTATTGCTAGTTCTAATCTGAACTCACTCAGAAGCACAGGAATTTGGAGTTTTAGTAATAAATAGGTAGTAGTTTTTATTCCTCTTCTAAGTTGCCTGTTTTATTTACATTTTTAAATTTTCTATTATAGCTGTGAGGGTTACAACCATATTCATTAAAGGTAAGAGATTTGAGTATATTGTGTACCAGGTTCAGGAAACTTCAAGACCGTTTAGTATAATAAGTACAATCACAGGAGCTGTCAATACTGCATGACTGTGAAGAAATTCCTTGTCTGTCGGCAGACGGTGGAATGGTGATGGAGGACATCACGATGGAGTGTACAGAGCATAGAGTGCATGTGTAACCTTTGGTAGCTTACTTTAGCAGTTAATCTCATTAGAGGCATTTCATTGTCTAGGGGGTAGTTGGGAGTCTAAATGACATGGTCTGAATCTCACAGGAGATGTCAAAAATAGTAATAGGAATTATTTTTGTTCTGAAATGTAACAAAAGAAGATTTGAACCAGTGGTAACTTGACTCAATCTTTAAAAATCAATTTTGTTGGTTTTAATTATGCTTTGACCGAGAGGAGGGGAGGAAAACACCTATTGCACATGAACAGGCATAGCAGAATTATTTTAAACATAAATGCTGAAGGAAGATAAAAGATGCGTGAATTTTCCAGCAAATTTTTTTCCATTAGACTGTCAGACATGATTTTTTTCTTACCATTTGCAATGAAACTTTTCTGAAGAATAAAAATATATGCTGTTTTAGTTTGTTCACTTCTTTCCTGACTGTGACTGGAGGAAGAAAAAGTAAAATAACACAAATTAAACTTTTCCTTTTTCGATGTCCAGTGAAAGTGGAAATACCTACTAAATGATAAGAAGTCTTATGTGATTATTTTACTGCATTAAGCCGGAAATAAGTTAAGAGAGACAGAATAGCATTGACCACTTGGGAGTTTAATTATAGTAACAAGCTTTCTATGAGAATATCCTTGTCTCAATGGTGAATAACACAGATGTATTTTAGTAACTCAACATTATTTAGATGCTTTGACACGCAACAAGTATTATGGATTTGGGTATTTTTATGTAACTGTTAAATGTCAGCAAGTGATCATGAAATGTTTCTTTGAAGTGAAATGAAAGTTGTGTATAATTGTGTTTTTAAATAGTCTTGATGTCCTACAAATTCGATTAATTTTTGGCTCTTGAGTTAAATACACAGCTCTGCAGCAGCCAAGTCAGTGGTTGCTTTTGAAACTGACTTCAACAGGACAAAGATGAAAAAGATCGCTATAAGATATTAAAAATAAAGAAAAGATAAATAGCTTTGTTTTTATACATAGGAATAGTAATTATGACTTTTTAATGAGCCTCACGATAGGTTAAGATTATCACTTAAAGCTGGAGTTTTCACCCTGTGTATCTCATATTTCTGAAACTTGCTATATAGTCATATTTTTACAGTATTTCACCTGCTGATCATTGCTGACTGTTAGGGTATAGGAAATCAGTCTGAAGAAGCACCTGCTCTCGTGACTCTCAGGATCCAACAGCACTGCTGTAGAGCAACTTTTCTTAAATGTGTAAATGTTGGATTTATGCGAATGTTCATACAGGTACATATAGGTACTTTTGAGGTAGCAGCATCTGATTGCATTAAACATTCTGTTCCTTTCGAAATATGAAAGGGTTGCAGGTACTCTAGAACAGAGTTTTTTTTTCTCTGATATAGATTAACATTAAATACATCCTCATTCTTTTTCTATGTATGTCTTCTGCAAGCTGTTGAAAATTAGTCAATTCTCAAATATATGAAAGCTTGAGAACTGCTACTCTGAATGAGAGAAGGAACATTTTCTTTTAAATTCTTACAGTAGAAATGTATGGAGCTAAGAGAAGTAGAAATAACTAAAAAGATTTTATTTAATATTAAAGGTAATAGAATTTTCCTTAATGTTATTTGAATTGTGATTTATAAATTTCTGATGGACTTGGCAAAATAGAGTTTGGATGGAGGAGTCCGGCTGCTAACATCTCTGCATTTAATTGTGTATGTGTGTGTGAGGAAGTACATTTTAAATCTTGTATCAGCTGTGATAAACACGACCGAAATGGCACTATTAACCCCTGTCATAACAGAACCTTGATTTCCTGAAACTCTTGGATTTTATGTTCATTGCTCCATATTACTTTCTCTTTTAAAGCTCTCTTTCACCTCGTCTGCTCTTCCAATGTTGATGTGAAAAATGCAATGACCTTCAGTGGGCCTCTGGAAGACATGTTTGGGTACACGGTCCAACAGTATGAAAATGAGGAAGGGAAATGGTAAGCTGTCTTTGTTTTTTTCAGTTATCAGGTATTCAGTGACTGAGGTACTCTGCTGTCATTTGTAGATATGCCTGATATTTGTAAGGGTCTGATTCTGTCAGTTATATTTCCTAAACTAACACACAGTCCTAAGGAAACCTAAAAACACTGGGAGACGGAAAGTTCCAAGTTTATATCTACATTTATTTCCTCAAAGACATAGACGAGTTCAGAAAGCAGGTGCATTACCTCACTGGTGGAACTGAGAAATTTTTGTATTATGCCTGAGCCCTCTTTTTTCCTTTTACCAAGTAGAACCGTTATTTATCTTTTCCTTGTGTTAATGTATTGGCAATGAAATTGCTCCTGTTTTACTTAACTAATCTGTTTTATATATTGTTTTGTCTGAAGTTTTCTATCAGGGGTTGTCTGTATTGTGTTTTCTAACTGGTGGGAACATTTCCCAGTCAAAATATCTTTTAATACAGTACTCCGCTTTCGCTTTTGGAGAGTTAATTATGTCTTGCAATTGATAATGTATTCGCATTTGGTATTTGTAGCTTTCTTCTTAACCTGTATTTCCCTTCTTTTAGTTCTCCTGCATTAGAAGCTGCATTTTGGTGTGCTTCGTGGTATTGCTTCTTGGACTTTTGATAAACACCTGCTTATGCACTTTCCTTCTAAAAACAAACTTCCTAGGCTAACTGCTGGGCTGGAGGACTGAAATGACAATTGAATGGTAAAAGGTTTGGGCATCCTGAGATCTTCATAATTCTTTGCAGATTACTCTGGTTTTCCCAGAACTTTGCCAGTAATTTGACATTCCTGGTAAACCCAGGGACTCCCACAGGCAGCCTGGGATGACAGGCACCTGGCTGTGTGACAGGCAGGTCACACTGTTCTGCAAGCCCGAGCAATCCCTCCCACAAGCATGAGGGCTGTCTGACTCCACAAGTCTGTCCACCACTGCAAAACAGTGTTCTCCATTAGCCAAAGGGGATGTCCACAAAAATGAAATTGCAGAGTCTGCTTTCGAAAATACTAGCTCTTGAGTCCCCAGGTTTTAGGATGCTTAAATAGACAGCTGCACGAGGTGCATGGGGGAATAATAAAGACCTTCTTTGGGCTAATTTAGCTCTCCAGGAAATGGTATCTATTCTAGGAGCTGGGATTTTGCAAACTTATGTTGTTGTAAACTGTCCTGAAAGCTTTCAAGAGCAAAAAATACGAGCTCGAAATGGCGACTCTTCCGCTAGCTGAAGACAGGAATCTAGCGTGCTAGATCTGAACATCTCTGAAATTAAACTCCAGAGCTGCTGTTAACTTTTCAAGCTTTCGAGTTGTTTTCAGCATAGCAAGTCCAGAGCAGGAAATCTGTAGGTTGACAGTTATAAATAAATACAAAGCAGCCTTGTGATGCTTTGTCAACTGCTATAATGCTACTTGGATACCATAGTTAGAGCTTTGCAACAACAGATGTTCTGTGAACATAACTGCAGTTGTTTCTCAGTAAAACTTGGGTCCCCTAAAAAATTCCCTGTGCAGAAAGACAAAAAAGCCTGTCAGATCACTATTCTCTATACATGAGGCTCTTCCTTTCTGAGAAAAGAATAGCATGGGGACGTGATCCTGCTGAGCATTGATCACCTCCTGTGGGATGTCAAGCACACTCAGCTTCTTTTCAGTTAAATGGAAGTCAAGGATGCACAACAGGCTGTGGTGCTTGTTTCTAAGTTTTGGTGTGAAGTGTGGTGCCTGCTTCTATGTTTTGGTATAAAAAAATACATGCATCACAGCATATAGCTTGAAAGAGCAGTCAGATCGGTTTATACTTGGAGCATTTTATTTTGCTTTAGAATTAATTCATTTGTTAGGAATGAAAATATCTTAATGGATCACAATGAGCTATTCCAGTATTTTTTTTTTTTTTTTTTTAGAAGCTAGCTTATGTACTGGACTTAAATTCTCCTTCTGTCTTTTTTAAATCCGAAGGGTATGCTTTACCTATTATGTCATTCTATTCAAATATCTTTTGACTGGCTCGTTAATTACAATTAAAGGTTGAAATGGTTCTCTCAGTAACTCTTTGATATCATCAAGTGTCCAGGAGCGAATCTTACTGGACTGTTAGTCTTAATGGCAGGATTTTTGTTTCCTGTGTGTGCTGTGAATTCTACTTTAATCCAAATTCTTCCTTACACATCTAACGAAATCAGTTGTTATCTGCTGGGTAATGATGGGCTGTTTAATGTAGCTAATGAAGATTTGAGAACAAAAAACCCAGTGTCCATCTCTGAACAGTGGATGTGGATACTCATTTGTGGTGCTGACGACGTACTATATGAGAACAATGATTTTTGATCACACCAACTTTTTTGGGAAAGAAATGTACAGGATAAAAATCCTTAACATTTTTTAAATTTGAAATTTCTTTTAATAATCCTTTTAATAACATTATTTTTTATCAATGAGAGGAAAATGTATTTAATGCTGTTGACTCACCTTACTTGAGACTGAATTCTTCTCGGCGCTTGTGACCATCTCCTTTGGCATTTGGTCTCTCAGTATTGAAAATACATTTTCTTCAAAATGTGTTAAAGATTAAGGAGATATTAAATGCAAGAGATATTTCTTTCTATGTTACTTTTAATAATTATCATCTACCCTCCAATATTGCTTTTATTTTCCACTGGAATTTTTTAAAATGTTCTATTGTGTAATTTGCTGTATGGGCACATTTCCTTTCTGTGTCTTTAGTAAAGAGGAGATAGAATGGTTGCTTTTGCTTGATTCTGTGCTAGCGTATGCAGCTTGCTAAAGCTCTGCTCTCTGAGTTTTATTTGCTGGTTTTCATGCCTTTTAAGAAAGGAAAAATTTCAGGTAACTTATTTCATTTTCAGGGTACTTATTGGTTCACCGTTAGTTGGCCAACCTGCGAAAAGAACAGGAGATGTATACAAATGCCCTGTAGGAAGGGACAACCAATCACCCTGCATAAAACTGAACTTGCCAGGTATGAAAGAATATAAAGCTCTGTCACGTGGATGAATAATAGAGGTCAGATTTTAGGACATTTTTAGGTAGCAAATATGCATTAGAATTTTTTCTGTAAAGAAAATTTACTTAGGACTCCAAAGCTAAATATGAAGGAAGTTGTGTTTGTAACATCAAAAATAATTTTATTTTAAAGCTTCTCATTGTCCTACGGAAAATACGCTAATAATTTTAGAATGGCTGTTTGGCTTTATTATCAAAACTTTATTATGACTGGCCTTGTTTGACTGTGGTTGGTAGTCCTGGCCATGGAGCCAGAAAGGCCGTGGAACATCGAGTCACGGATTAACCTTTCCAAAGCTCTCCGAGCCAACAAGATAATGCTATCTAGCCAGAACCAGGCTGATACATTTTAATAAGATATGGGTAATATTTATCATTTTCTTGCTCGTGTCAAGAGATACGCAATGTAGAGAGAAAGAAACTTCCTGTTAATGTGTGTTTCACTAAATGCATGTTGTATTTTTAATTTCCTCTTTTCCCTTGAAAACCTAAGTGTCAGTAACTTAACATAACAGTTACAAATATAAAAGCTGTTAAGTCATTTATAGCAGGACAGGGTAAAAAATGAATGTTTGTTTTCTAATTAACAGAACTCCATGAACAGTAATCTCTTGCTTTCATTGTGCTGTTATTTTTACTTTTTTCCTTTTTTGCAGTTCAAGAAAACTATTTGAGCGGGCAACCCAGACAAATTTTCTGGCAGAAAACCAGTCTCAGAATTTTTTCTTGATTGTTGCAGTTGAAGAAGGAGGAGGAAGGGTGCTAAAATATTTGATGAAAAAGTGTCAGTCTGGGTTTTATTTTAGAAGCTGGAAGCTCCATGCTAGGAGATATATACTTCAACATTTTGTTTTCATGTTCCCAAATACTTAACATTTTAATCTATTTATAGCTTCTACTTCAGTTCCTAACGTCGTGGAAGTAAAAGAAAACATGACTCTTGGAACAACGTTAGTGACTAACCCTAAAGGAGGCTTTCTGGTAAGAAAGGACTTTTTGCCAGATTTAAAAGAAGTTTGTGTTTTCCTCAGGTACTATAATGAAAACATTTCACCCTTTTTCATCTCTTAAAGGCATGTGGACCACTTTATGCTTATAAATGCGGGCGTTTGCATTATACAACTGGTGTTTGCTCTAATGTCAGCTCCACTTTTGAAACCATCGAGGCAATTGCTCCGTCTGTGCAAGGTATGCATGCCACAGGAATTCTCTAGTGTGTCTGCGCATACAAAGTGCCAAACAAGATAAATGTATACACATAAGACATACCAAAAATATGAACTGTTTAACTTAGCTACCAGCATTACCAAGTTAAGTAAATGTTTTCATTGTCCGTATATAACCTAAATTCTTGCTACTTTTGGAATTTATCTCAGTGTAAACAATTATTAAAGTGCTGTGTAACATCCAAACACAATTGCTAAAAATAGTTGCTTATGTTTTTTACTTACTGCCAAAAGACTTTTTAAATAATGACGACATGTTAAGACCTAACACAAACCCAATTTAGTAATATAGTTAGGAATCTTAAAGTCCTGGTCCTTTGGAAAAATCTAAAAGGAGCAGATTGACATTGAAGAAGGTAGAGGTCACTGGTAAATATTTCAGTTACGTGATCTTCTAATCCCATTCTTAAATTTCTGCTTACAAGAGAGTGCCTCGCTGATAAAGGGAACACAAACTGTGTAAAATACAATGCAAAAGTTGATGAATGACAGCTGGCATCAGACATGTAGTTCAGTCCTACTACAGAAGGAGTTGCATTTATTATTAATCACAAAACTGCAGCTGTGAGATATATGTGATCGCTGTTAGTATCCATCCTTACGTAGTAATTTTTGTTGCAGCATGTAAAACGCAGTTGGACATCGTCATAGTCCTTGATGGGTCCAACAGCATTTATCCGTGGGAGAGTGTCACATCATTCCTAAACAGCCTCCTGCAAAACATGGATATAGGCCCTCAGCAAACACAGGTAACATATTTTATGGCTGCTTAATTTGAGGGTTAAAAAAGGGTTTACAGGAAATGGGATGAGAGCGTCATCCATGAAGCTTTTCAATTCCAAGAACTTACAGCAATGAGCTACTGATGCAAATTAGCTGAAACCACAACTCAGTCAGTTCTGCCGCCAAGTAACAATGTCAGGGAGGCTCTCCCTCCCCCAGCTGCTAAGGCAGTCTGGAGAAACCAACTTTCTAATCTAGAGACAAAAGTTAAGTGTGTTAAGTAAGGCTGTTTGAACACCGTCCTTTCCCGCTTCCTTCCTCTCCACAACCACTTCCCATCTTCTTTTGTGCTTAATAGCACAAAGGTTGTTTCTGCTCCTTCAAGGCACACATGCATGGATCCTTTGATTATAAGCTTTTTGGAGCAGCATTCAATATTTTGTACTATGGAGCACTGAGCATTCAACTTTTAAACACTGGAAATCATAATTAATGAGTTGCTGTTAAGCCACATGTTATTAATGGCAAAAGCTGCATTTATATAAGAAGTGGAGACGGCCAAATTCTCAGCTGCTATAAATCAGCGCAGTGCCACCAACATTAACAGGGCTACAAACAATTACCCCAGCTGAGGGTCTGTCATGTTTCACAGTTTGCTGACCAGAGTATGTAAATAGCAATTCCAGCAGAAATCAGGGAAAGGGGAAACATGGACGCTGGGATACCTTTTAACACAGAAAGCTATATTAACAGCAATAGAAGAAACCAGGTCTTCCTTTCACTTCTCCCTTTTCCCTCTCAAGGATTAAGAATTTTCTGGGATTCTGTATAATATTTGGTGTGCTGCAAGGCCATACTTAGTGTTTTCCCTACTTCAGGTTAGCTCTCGCAAAGGAGACTGTGAGAAGGCGTAAAGGATACTTCTGCAGACAGTGTCCCTGTCATTTTCCAAGTTAATTGGGGTTTGTGAGTTACCACCCAACTCCCCTGTTTTCTGAACTAAACACTGGCTAATAAAATTATTACTTATAAACTGTCAACTTTACAATTGTGTCCTGTGTTTTTAAACACACTGATCGTCCAGATACTGTGAAGAAGAAGGAAGAATGCTTTGTGAAATTTAACAGAAAGAAAAAAAAAATCTTCCTGGTTCCTTGAACTGGTAGTTACTGAAACATGTACCATTTGGGGAAAATACTTAAACCTGAACTTCCCAGTATAGGGCAATGGCAGCATGGAAATCATCACCATTTTCTGCCCAGAGGGCTTCATGGGAGTAGTACACAATGCAGCCAACTCCGCTGCACCCTCACCCCTCTTCCTTAACTTGCTATTCTTAAATTTTTGCATTGCCACACCTCTGTTATGTTTGGGTTTGGAATCTTGCCTCATCTCTGTGGCTCAGCTCACATACAAAAGATCCCTTGGTGGCCTGCACTCCAGCAGCCTGCCATCTCCACCTACAAAATCTATTCTACGCACAGTTTGGCATAGCTACCCCTCTTCTCATTCTCACTCGAGAATGTCAGCTTTGGCATCTGGTTGCTACAGAGCAGAAACATTTGAGAGGGAGATAAAAGCTGGAGATAAGGAGAAGAGAGGCTGAAGAACTGGAAATGGAAGGCAAAAGCTAGGTGGAATTTTCTCAGTTCTTTTTACCTTCCCAGAACATATCCCGTCTTTCTCCTCTCCTCCAAGCGCGCTGCTTGGGAAACCAGGCACAGCCGAAAGTGCTACCAAGTTTATACTGTCTCTTCCACCCACACTGTCTCCTTTCTCAGAAACTGTGTTTAATTAACTATTGAACAGAGAAGAGGAGAATTGAAAGAGCAGTCCTGTTTCTCCCCTATCCTCTGAGAGCACAGAATAGAAATACGGGAACAGTAGTTCACTTTCTGTATTTTTAAATTGATTTTTCCATATTCATCTTTTGGGGATTGTTGAGCATGTAGAAATCAGTGGACTTTCACTGACTTCGGATTGTTTTTCCCTTGCACAGGAAAGGAATGAGGTGATTACAGAATAACTCCTTAGCAGCTTGGGTGTGACTTGTTCAAAACCATGTTTTGATTAGAGGCTTGAAAGATATTTTTTTTCCTCTCAACTCCTCCATAAATAATGGTCATTAGATTTGTGGCATGTCTAAATAGAAACTCCTCAGTGACCCATGTCTGGCATATTTGGAAGTGAAAGCCAGAATATTCAGACACAAAAAGCCAAAGTTTATGGTACAATTTTTTCAGAAGTATTTCCTTCCCATCCTCTTTCTGTTCTCCAGAAATCCACAGCACCGTACTGCTGGTTAACCTGCACATCCTGAGCTTAGGGATAAAAGAAGTAAAGGGAAAGTGATGACAGAAAAGTGGAAAAGGAAGAAGGAATTAAATGAGAAGAAGTGGTAGAAGCAGGAACAAAATATGGCTTCTGGCCCTATTCCATGTTTTAATGGAATTGCAAAGCAAGTTAGGTTTTTTTTTTCAAAGCTCTTCTTTTAACTTTTGTAAAGATAATTGTCTTTTTAATATGAGAGTGTGCTTTTAAATCTTTTACATAGAAGCAACCTTCTATGGTAGAAGAATATCAAAAAGAAGAAGCAGAGTGCTTTCGTATGTTCACATCCAGCTTTAAAGCTATGCAGGAATGGCCTTCAGAAATTTTCAATCATGTTTTATTTCTCCATTAATATATGACATAGGGAATTATGGGTGTTTAGCCTGTACCTTATTATATCTCTAAAGGGACTGTACCAGTGGGCTAGTAAGTCATAACATGTCATATCTTATGATCAGTTTTATCTCCAGAAGAACAGAAGTGTATTAAAGAGGTATTAAAAACATTCAGAGTGAAGACCTTTGCAATAGTTTATGAGTAATTTTTGTGTTCCTGGGAGCAACAAAATGTAGTAGAATTAATTAAATTTTGCTTTGATTCAAGTGTCTTTAGCAAGCTCTCCATATGATAACCTGTGCTATCCATTAGTGCTTCCCAAGGCATCTCTGCAATTTTTTTACGTTAAATATGATCTAAGTACAACAAAAGATATTTTTGGTTTTTCTCCACATCCCAATGCGTAAAATAGTGGCATATAATTTCCATCTACTAAATGGTTTTCTTTTTTTTTTTCCCCTATTGTTATTGATTTTTACCAAAGGGAATAGCTTCATAATTTATCGGGAAAGCCAGAAGGTACTTTCTAAATAAGGGGCTATACTCACTTACTGAACAACAATAAATAATTGTCCTCAGAAATGTTTTGTCCTGAAGTAGAACAGTCCTTCACTGGCCTGTTCTCTCATACAACACTTTTTCACAGGAACTGGGAACAATTAAAGTATTATTCCCTTGTGTATTATAAAAACCATGGAATGCTAGGGAAGGGAACATAAACTTAGGAATCACAAAGATCTTCAATAGATTATGGTCACCAATGCTGGGAAAAATACTAGGTTTTCTGGAGTAGAGCAGAATTAGTCCTTCTGTGTAATAATGTTGCATTTTGTAGATTTAAATTAAACAAGCAAATCGAAACATACAGCACTTGTAAGCATCATTCTTAGGAGCTTGCTGAAGTTTGAACAGTTTTGTTGTCCCATGAGGGCACATTTGTGTCACACAGATGTATCATTTATAGTTTTCCCTTAGATTAAAAGGCTGCAAAAGCTCAAACCTTGATTGCTATCTGATAGAATGTAATTCTAATTTTGCAAGGTAAACTTGATTCTGTGGTCCTGTACAAGATTGGAATGTGCAGCCAGTAGTATTTTGTTAGTTCTGGGAAGCTTTTCATTATCCTTCTTTGAGGAATGGCTCATCTCTGATGCCATGAAATATGTAGAACATGATGATCAGTGTTTTCAAGGCTAGTGCTAAGGAAGGGTCTCACAGAACAATTGTACCACATAAGATAACCACATGCCCTCCTTCCTTCCTGATTTATAAGCTATGCAACACAGTGCAGTTTTCCAGACTCAGATGTTCTTCCCATTCACTTCCTGAGAAGGAAATGCTCAAAATGTTTACTTGCTACGATCATGGTCAATGTTTCCTTTCAAATAGGAAATGATACAACTCAATGTCAGCCTGTAACCTTTTTTAGAAAAATGATAACACCAACGTGGGTCTCCAAAATCATGAAAGACTGGCAGATACTTTTCACACTGGCAGCAGTCAGTAGTTGATTTAATCCTTGGTACTAATAAAATCCTTACAGCCGTAGATAAGGAGCCTGTGAATCCATACTGGTGGGCTCCCTGACATACAGTACTTGCATATGGTCCTGGAATACTTAAGACACTCCTCCTGCTCCAAAATACCAAACATAATGAACAACTCTTTGTTTATCACTAGTTAATGGCAGTCTGTCTAAACAACTAGCAGCATCCTCTTCCGACTATGGTGTATGTCACTTTAGATGCATGCCACGAAATAATTGCCTTGGAGGGAATGGGTTAAAAAGTTCATCCTTAGCTTGGGGTTTAGTTGGTGCCACATGAGTGCCCTCAGCAGTAATATAGTATGTACCCCAGCCTGTTGTGTAAACACTGTGCAGGATTAATAGGCTGCTGCCCACAAGAACGTGCAGCTCTGAGAGAGAGAATTAAAGTGTCTTAAAAGGGAGGAACTTGTCATAACTTTGACTTTAAATCAGTTCTTCCAGATTAGATTGTATTTTTAAAAGGATATAGAATTTAAGTGCAGTAGGTTTTGCTACCACATGCCATTAAAATTACAGTCCCATAATCGTATCCAACTAGCTTTTCATAATGATTGTGGTATTGATGTTTAGTATCAAATACTTATCCAGCTCTAATGCTTTACCACAACCAAACATTGTGCAGCATCTGAGGCTATGAAAGTACCTGAAAATCCACCTACAAAGTAATTGCAAAGTACATACTAAGCCATTCCTCAAATAATATGATGGCATAAACATCCCAGAGGTCTTATTGATCTCCAGTACCTAAATGCTAGAGTGCTTTTAATAATTGATGAGTGAGACGTAAATGCTACATAATACTGCATTATCCTAAATAGCACCTATAAATTGCCATGTATAAAATAAAATTGAAATATGCTAATGGAACATTGTGTGGCTTCTTCCCAATAAAAGCTGTCAGGAGCTTGCCAAATATTAAAACTGACAGAGATGTATGAGAGAAAGTAATTAATATTTAAGAATATTGCTTGTCTTTTTATTTCACACTTGGTTTTGCAGCAGGTTCCCTCAAGCATTTGTTGTTGGGTTCTGATGCCATGTGTGGATCTTTCGCACAAAGGCTTGACCTGCTGAGGTCATCTAGAGTCTTTCCATCATCCTTCCCCATTCCGGAACACACATCACGTCGTCATGAATTCACATTGCCCCCTCTGGCAGTTGTCAAGTGTCTTACTTTGGCTTACCTCTTGCTGGGATAATGGCCGTGTCCTGGAATGCCCTGCTGTCTTCATCAAGATAAGGGTTCTTGGGTCTTCCTCTCGCCCCAAGGGCCTAAATTTGTCATTGCAGTGCTGTTTATAAGCTAGGTTTAGTGTAAATAAACTGTTAGATGTAGGAATAATAAATTTGGATGGAGTGAAGAGTGTTGTGAGTGAATCATGGCCTCATAGGCTATAAGGAAAAGTATTCTGAGAAATTGTGGCTAGGGATTAGGCCATTGGTCTTCCTTAGCCTAGAGGAGAGCAGAGCTGTGACAGAGATTACTGCAAGACAGGAAGAGCAAGGAGTTGAGCCTGATTTTTGCTTTGGTCCTATTTTTAGTAAGAACAATTTAGAAATTTCAAATATTTCATGAGATTGAGCATCTCCTAGCCAGTCTTGCTCAAATGCTTATAGGAGTTTTGTACGGAGTTCAATTATTTTCCCGGCTGTAGGTATGGACAGGTGTTTACCCCATTGCAGGAACCATGTATATTTTCTTTAACAGTAGCTGATTTTTAACATTAACTGTGTGTTTCAGGTTGGAATTGTTCAATACGGACAGACTGTAGTCCATGAATTTTTCCTGAATTCATATTTGACGACAGAGGATGTGATGGCTGCAGCCACAAGAATACGCCAGCGGGGTGGCACGCAAACTATGACAGCCCTGGGAATAGATACGGCAAGGTACACTCACAAAGTACCGACCTGCTTATGGTAGAAACAAACATGAACAGATACGGTGACAATTCTGATTTTATAAATCAACAATATGATGTGGCCAACATCTGACTTCATTTTAGCTAAGCAAACAACATATAGGAGAAGGGTGGACGAACAGACTCTGTCCAGCATCTAGAGCAGTTGCCTATGGCACCTGGGAAAGGCAGCTGTCTCCTGAGTGAAGGAAACAGGGAAAGAAAAGAGACATGGAGTAAGGTTGTGGTCCTAAGCAAAAGGCTGACTATCTTTGGTGTCCATACAGAGCAAGTAGGAACTGTGTATGAGGAGGGATAGCAGAAATTAAGTTTTTCAGAGGAAACAGGAAAAAAGGAATTTTTTAATGTTAATTTGCCTTCATTCTGAAATTAAGATCATTACGGGATTTGAGCCCACACTTGTCAGAAAGCCTAGAAATTTTATATCTGAAGTCTTTGAAGCTGCTTGATGATTGGGAGATTAAAGATATGCTGTGGCAATAGCATTATTTAGAAACACTTCCTTTATGAGAAAAATGAAATCTGACTTCTGTGCAACAGAAGTAAGTGCAAAATCTCTCAGACACTTTCAAACTGTACAATATTATCCTGGTATCTTTTTTCTTTTTTTACTTTTTTTTCTAGCACGACAGCATGACTTTATTCCGTAAAAGATTGCGGTCACCCTGTCCAAACAACAATTTAGTGAAATATGCAGCCTCTTTCTGATGAAATATTTAACTTTCTGTTGATATGTCTTAAATCCAATTCTTACATATTCACCAGTAATGTTTTCCATAGATACAAGTAGAAGCTTGAGGGAGTCCAAACAAGTTCATGAAAGCAGAGCCAGTTAAGAATTGCCAAATACTCAGAAACTACATGTGATTTAAAAGTCTCTGTGCATCGCAAACTACTGCAGGCTTGTATAGACAGAAACTATCAGCAAAAGCTTTCTCTGTTCTTGCAGTCTTCTTGTCAGTCCACTTTTTAGCCATCAGCAGGAGCAGATCTTAGCTTTCACTTGTGTGGCCAGTTTTAGAGTTCTGTGGTATTTTTCTAAAAAGAGGAAGTCCTGCTTCCTTCCTTCTTCTCTAGGGCCTAATCCAGCCTTACCTTTTCTGGTCCCCTCAAGAGTCTTGGTGAGCAGCTGCCCAAACCTCAGTGCCTGTTTGCCCATCTGCAGCTGTAGAGTTCAACCAGTCACCCCTACCTGCTTCCACTCACCTGCAACCGGCTACTGCCACATCCCCAACACCCAGTTTTACTTTGGATGTGCAGAGGTGACTTTTTGAAGATGCAAAAATCTGGTTTAAGGTGACAGAAGTTTGTTTGGAGAGGAGGAGAATTTTTCACTGTCCAGCATTGTGTTTTCTGCTATTGCTCTCAAAACGAGTGAGTAATGAATGAATGCTCGTGAAACTCTTTGACTGTCAACTCTCATGTAAGTTCCAGTTGTTGTCTGCATTTGTTCATGGTTAATATTAATCTTATTTTCCTGCTTCTTAGTTAATATGAAGTCTTCTAGTTTGTGGCTGACTATGCAAATATGATGCATGTGCTAAATGCTGACGTTGCTTTATGCTCCCTTTAAGGAAAGAGGCTTTTACTGAGGCTAATGGTGCAAGAAGAGGAGTACAAAGAGTAATGGTTATTGTGACTGATGGAGAATCTCATGACAACTACAGATTAAAAGAAGTGATTGATAATTGTGAAGATGAAAATATTCAGAGATTTGCGATTGCTGTAAGTGAAATTTAATGGGAAAATTCAAAATCTTAAAAGCATGTTTCATCTTCCAAATTCAATTTCTGTTTAAAAAGTTCATTTCACAGAATCTCTATGGAAATATAATCAATTCAGAGAGGAATAAAGAAAGAAGCTGAGGAAAAAAAAAACATTAAAAATTTTATTTCTGAATATCTAGCGCATAATAAGAAAAAGCAATCTACCTGTCTTCCTGGTTATGACAGGTCTGTGAAGTAAAAGCATCCTTTTTGTTAAGAGCAATATTGAACAGAGTGGATTAGTTCAAATCTTCTGAGCACTTTCTAGAAACCTACTTAAAAAAAACAAATGTAAAGCATCAAGAAAAAAAACAGGTTTACTATGGTTGTTCTGTGTGCTGGCATTCTGAAGTTGTTATTTTCACACTGAGCAAACTTAGTAGTAGAATGAGAGGATGAATATGATGGAGGTTAGCCTGTATTGAGAAATATGGAAAAATTAATGATAGATTTGATGTGAACTCTATACTATTTTTGCATATTTTATGCTTGAATCATGTTTTCTCATGTTAATTTTGAAGGTACATCGGCTTGTTGCTTCTCCATTCCTATTTTTCTTTGTTTTGATACAATGGGGTGGCATGAAACCATGCAACTTCAAGAAACATGTTCATATAAAGAAAGACATAAACCAGAAGTTGAATCCAACAGCACACAAATTTTTCTTCTTTCATAAAGCTAGACTCGTTAAAGAAAAAGTTGTCCTTGAAGCTGCAATCATTTTTGGCAAAAAAAGTCCCTGACTAGAACCAGATTTGAATTGCTCCAGCATTCAGGAATACTAGAATATGGGAGTTTGTTTTTTATTTCTCTCTCAAAGAAAGTTAAGTGTATAGAGCTCTTTTTTATTTGAAAAATACTTATCAGTCTGGGAACGGGAGAAGTGAGTTATTTTGTTCTGAGACATCCTGAATTTTTACAGCAGTGGTGTTAAAACTCTATAAATCAAATGTTAAGTCTTGTGATGGAGCTGTTAACACTGAATGCAAGTATTGTTACATGTGTTTATAGGGCAAATCTACACATAAAAAAGAATTACTTTCTGCCTAAGTAACTTACCATTGATTACTTATATACCATGTTATGAGGAGAACTGATGGTATTTGTGCAGAAGCCAGTGCAATTGTGTATTCTAGTTTGGTGGTGGTGTTAAGGCCTTCAACAAATCATAGAATTGTAGACTAAATCATTAGAATTTTGTAAAGGAAAAAAAGGACAGTTGGGGATAGCAGGCATTACACTATACAGTTGATTTGTTTGTTGTAGATGTTTTAAGAAAAACAAGTGAGCCCTCGTTGAACAACTGAGTTCTCATTGGAAAAGAATGGTTTCAAATTGATTTGAGGAAGGTTTTAACAGAACAAATTAAGTTTAGATGTAATTTCTCAATGTTCTCTGACAACCTGCCTCAAAGGTATCTTCTAAAGTGGGTTACAAAATATATGCCTGACTCTTTTTTTTTTTTTTTTATTTTAATTCTCTGTAGATTCTTGGCAGCTACAGCAGAGGAAATTTAAGTACTGAGAAATTTGTGGAGGAAATAAAGTCAATTGCCAGTAAGCCTACTGAAAAGCATTTCTTCAATGTCTCAGATGAATTAGCTCTTGTAACTATTGTTGAAGCACTTGGAGAGAGAATATTTGCCCTGGAAGGTATGACATTATTTAAAATTTTACTTCATGCCTGCATTACAACTTAAGCAAATAGAGGACTACCTGTTTTTATCTTCCTTTGCAGTGTATTGTGCTGAATAAAATGTATTATGAGGTATTTTTTTCATGCTGATCACAAAAGTGTTTTACAGTAGACATCAAATATGTATACAGATAATGGTGTGAAATGTATTCAGATGGGTTAGAACGTATGGAGACAATAGCTCAAAAAGGGTAAGTAAACATTACTGTTTTAGCTAGGATAAACATGAAGTTGCCTTCCCTTAGGTAAAAAAGCACTGCCAGACCGTATCCTGATTACCCCATGATCATGTGTTTGTCTGCCTGTACCTTTATGTTCTCTTCTTCGATTGTTATTAATGACAGCATATTACTTTGCTATACAGGTTAACATGGACTTGGTGTATAGAGTTGACAAAGTATATTTTTCCTTTGGAAATGTTCATGATACTCAGATTTTAGAACAGAAAAGTCATTCTCTCATAATGTCTCCTTACATTCTCCATTGAAAATATTCATCACTATCCAAATTTCTGTTTGTTTCAAGCATGCTACTGGTAAGAGGAGTCTGAGTTTATTAGTTATAAATTATACTGGCCAACTCTGAAGGAATTCACATCTCACACAGAAAACATTCATCTATCTGGACTTATTTTTTCAACATCTCAACTTTCCAAGTAGCTGGAATAGTGTAGTTTATAGCTGGAACAAAAGATGATGTTGACTTGATTGTCAAGAAATAGTACAGATATTAGAGAGTATTTTAGAGTTTTTTGAATTAGAACTATATTTCTCTGACTTATTTAAATAAACAAATTAATTTGAGGAGAATTTAATGTCTTTAAAGCTCAAAGTTTAGCCTACTTAAGCTGCCTGAATACTTAAAAGTTCATTGAATAGGGAGCTTTTTTGTTAAGTCCCTCTTTACTAGGAATAACACACTTTCAGTGAAAAAATGCTTGTTCAAACAGAAATTTAAAACTTAGTCTTCATTGATGCTTTGTACATCTAGAAAAGTGAGAAAGCATTTGTCTTTCATTAGTAGAATAAAATCTGTAGTTATACCTATTAAATATAACGGGTATAGAATTAAAAAGTTAATGGACTGCTAGTCATGGCAATATAGAAAGGACATAAAACCTAACATGACTGAGTTTCTGGACATCTGTGTACTCAAATTCGAGGTTTCATGCCATAGCTCAGCCTTTGACCAACCAGATGCCACTGGTCTCACTTCATCACACGCCATCTTGTCCCCTTTAGCAATCAGTAGACATTAGGTAGTGCCTGTCTGTTACACGAAACCCAAGCCTCCAAAGAGTGGCATAAATCGTGCTTACTTGAACCCACTGCTGATGGGCAATGTGTTATATCATGAGCTGTAACCTTTCCATTGACTTTAGTAATTCATTCCTCTAATCACAAGAAAAATTAAAAAACGTTTGAACATTAAACAAGTTCTGTAGACTAATAAAATATCAAAACAAAGGTAGTTGTGTTCACAGTTGTGAAACTGTTTGATATATTTGCCTTGATGTTTTTGCCTTATTTTCAAGTTTGTGGTTGTTTTGATTTTGGTTTGTTTTTTTTTTAATAGACTTGGCTGTATTACAAAAATATATATTTGAAATGAAAAATGTGGAAAATTATTTATATCCACACTGTAAGAGACAAGCTAGGTGATTTCACCACTACCCAAAGGCTTCTTTTCAGTAGGAACTCAGAGATGCACTAAGATTTCTAAATAAGACACCTGTGATATTTGACAAGAAATGTTGCCTTTTCCCCCATGAAAGTCACATAAAAAAGTCACAAGAATCACATAGGCTGCAAGGCAATCAGAATAGAAACTGAAGGTGGGATCTTAGCTTCTTATCAAAGCATAGCAAGGTTGAGTTGCTCCAGTGGGTTTGAGCTAGAAGATGCTGGATAAATCAGTTCCTGTTGATTCTTTAGACATGGTTTCCTGTCCCCTCCCAAAGCATTTCAGCAGCTATTCTGTATTGCAGCTTTATCCATGGATGCATTTTTGTGGTGAGAGTGTAAAGCAGATTAATTCTGTCCCACACAGCTTTCTGGTGACAATCCAACTTACTGGATGTGCGCAGTGTGGAAAAGATTCATTAACCCCATACATTGTAGCTGAAGTATTTTCTGTGCATAACATGGAGGTCACAGGAACCTTTATTCTTGAAATTCTGTGTCTGAATCTCTTTATATTCTCAATCTAAATATCTTCTTGCTAGTAGAGTAATACATTTGATATTTTTTTCTTTGATTTTTTGTTTTCTTTTTGGTTTCGGCCTTTAAAAAAATACAAAGGAAAATTGAGAGAGACCTGAAAAATCAAATCCAACAAAACCCCATACTGGACAGCCAGTGAATTTTTACACAAAATCTTTTTTTAAGAGTTTTATGCTTCAAAAGGACTTTTTCAGACTTAGCAAATCAGCTAGATCTTGTGAAACAGGATGGCCTACGTTTGTGCATCAAATGTTTCGTATTTGAGATCATGTCTCCTTCCTGTGAGTAGCTATAAAGCCTAACAATTAGCAAAGACATTATGACCCAAGGAGCAACCTCTTTGGTTTAGTTGCTGAGTGTCAAAAGTCCAGTATTGTTTAATAGTCCAGATGACTCAAATTCATGCAGGCTTGACTTAGTATTGTTTCTTACTACTTTTGTTACTTATTACATGTTTCATTCACACAGCTGGAGCTTCGCCTCAGCACTCAGCTGGTAGCAAATAGTAAACCCTTCTAATGCTTGTGAAGGAATCGATATGCAGAATATAGTTTACCTTACTTGGCCACTGAAGATGGCAAAATAGTCCTTGAGTATTGCTTTTAAGCAAAGGAAGAGGCATTTTTTCCCTGATGATACTTGAAGTGTACCCAGGAGAAAAGCAGCCTGTGAGAGTTTAATAACTGGCATATGACTACCTGACGAGATATGAAACTGAATCACCTGATAACTTTTTTATTCAATGTCACTTAGAATCAGAAAGATTTTCATGTAAATTTCTGGGTAGGAATATAAAGTTCCCAAGCCCATCCCTGAGGCTTATGAATCTTGGACAGCTGAGATTTTCCTCTTGGGTGGCTTTTTTTTTCTTTTCTTTTTTTTTTTTTTTTTTTTTTTTTTTTTTTTTTTTTTGCAAAGGTTCATACAAACATCAAGTGGTTTTCATTTAAAGTTGCTCCAGCTGCCTACGAATTTTTAGTTGCTTGAATACGAGGCCAGGGTTACATGGCTGGTGTTTTATTGTTCGCTTAGCTCAAGTGGAAAATGGCTTAACCATATTAATCAAACATTCCAAACATATTTACCAGCAGCCCAAGGTCAAATCTGGTCAGTTTTAGCCCAGAAGTATTTGCTGGACAAGTTCTGAGACAGGATCTTAAAATGGAAACTCGTGCACTTAATGGTGGTGTTTAACACAGATCTTAATTTCTGTATTTATTATAAAAATCTATGGCAAACTATATTCTGTGAATATTCTAGTTAATTATGCTGCCCTTTACTATCACATGAGCATTTTCATTACACTACTCAGATACTTTTTCAGCTTGAAACTAATTTATTTTTGAAACTTTTTTCTGTTTAATAGCAACAACAGACCAGCAGGCCGCCTCATTTGAAATGGAAATGTCTCAAGCTGGTTTCAGTGCTCATTATTCTCAGGTGAACAAACTGATTGAAAATAGAAGTTCTTTTACAAAGTAGATTTTTGTTGGTCATGGCATGAATTTGGAATGAGTGTTTCAGAATTCTTTCTACAGTCCTGTTTCCTGTGTGGACTTTTTGGAGTTTTCTGTAATGTGGTTGTTTTGTTTTTAAATGTGTCTAAAGAATTACTATAAACAGTGAAATCTTAAGAGAGTAAGTATATTCTTCACATGAATATTGAATGTAATGCTCTCATAGCACTTTCTATCAGGAGAATAGTCTATAATATGTTAAGAAAAGAGATAAAGACTTTTTACCAGGTCCTATAGAGACAGGACAAGGGGCAATAGTTTTAAGCTGAAAGAGGATAGATTTAGATTATGCAATCTGAGAAAGAGGTTTTTTTATGAGGGTGGTGAGACACTAAACAGGTTGCCCAGAGAATGCCCCCTCCTTTCAGTCAGGTTGGATGGGGCTTTGAGCCACCTGTCTAATGCAAGACTTATCGCCCCATGGTAGGGGGGTTGGACTAGATAATCTTTACGGTTCCTTCCAACCCAAACCATTCTGTGATTCTATGAACTATAAAACTGTTCTTTCTAAGTGTTACTGTCCAAATTGATACTGCATCATATTGATGACAATGAGACAGGAGATACGGAGATACTGCATTATTAGTAACCCAACACATTCTTACTTCCGTTAACACATTGAATACCTCAGTTCTGAGGGGTAAAGAGTTATTAAACTGGGATGCAAAAATCCCTGAGAATTTGAGTTAGCAGAGATCTTGTTTATTCTTGAAAAATAAAAAAGTATTCATTGTGATGATCTGTTCAGGGTACACAAATGAAATTAAATGTTAACATAAGATCAAAAGAACTGGAAAGAGATAAGCTTTAATGATACAGAAAAGTAGTGACTTGGAAGAGAGCACAAGAGGAGAGTACCGAACTGAACAAACACTAAGTAATCAAGACTGACTGACAAACATAGGAAAACCTTCAACATGCCTTTCTATGCAGCTCAGCATATCACAGCTTGAAAAGAGAACAAAAGACCTTCAGTATGATTTAACATAAATACTTTATTGCAGAAGTACTGTCTGTTCACTTTTACTCTCTGCACTACGTTACACATGATGCTTCAGATCATGTATACCCGAGAAAAAAGTATTATCCTGATAGGGAATATGAGAATTATTTATAAGATTATAAGTTAGGTAGAGCATATTCACAAAGTTCAGAAACAACTGATCTGCTATCATCAGAACTTCACTTTGGAAGTGAGTCTTCAGTCCCTGATGCCTTGACAGACTCAGGGTCTCTGGCACCTGTCTTACTTAGTAGGCTATTTTCACGCCTTTAGGCATAAAAGGTCAGCAAACCATTTCTCATTGACAAAAGACTCTCGAACAATATATAAGACTCACAGATTCAACAGGGAAAGGTTCAAGTTTCTGAAAGGCTGTCTGGGAAATTCATCTAAGTGTTGTATTCTCTGACTAGTTTTGCTAAATCTCTTTTGTCTTTCTATGTGGTCTGGAATGGTGGGCTTAATTTGTAGGCCCCTTTTTTTTTCTTAAGTTGCTTGCATTTTTAATATAAAGTAGGAGACATACTATGATTGTAGGGCCACACTATAGTAGGCAAAGCAGGGCTAAATGTGTAAGTATACAGGAAGCGTTACTCAAATGAAAGCATCATGATCAAACGTTGTCTAAAGATGGTTCACACAGAGAACAGGCTTTTTTTTTTTTTTTTTTTTTTTTTTTTTTTTTTTTTTTTTTTTCACTCTCTCCATAAGGATTGGATCATGCTTGGAGCAGTTGGAGCTTATGACTGGAATGGCACAGTGCTCATGGTGAAGGACAGTGGTATTTTAATGCCAACTAATGACACTTTTCGTGACAGGCTTTCGGAAAAAAATGAACCCCTTGCAGCCTATCTGGGTAAGAGAAATAGCCCATCTTATAACACTGTTGACATATGCTAAAAGACCTCTCTCAAATCCTATTCACAAAAACTATCTTACAGAATATTATATTCTAGGAGCCTGGGAAAATTTATAATGTATGGACATGACTATTGTATGATTTTCTTGTTCTTTTAAAAAATAATTACTACTTCCACATTCAAAAAAATTAGTCTTCTTACAGAACTAAGTATCTCTAGACTTTGCCCACAAAGATGTCTGTCTGTTCAAAGAAGATTTCACAGATTCCTCTAGCATTCTTTCCAAGTTTTTCTATGCCTTGCTAGTTAATAAGTTTTATATAATAGTCAGTCTAAATCTTTGCTTAAAATTAATCTGATTTCTGTCACCCAATGGACAAGAACAACAGTTTACCACTATCTTTTTTACACTAATGTTTTTATATATTGGCAGGTTATCGTTTTCTTCTCAGCCTTTTCTGTCAAAAGGCATCAGTAGCAAGACCCTCTAGGTCTTGCTTTCTACACACCACTAAGCCGCATTTTCACTAATAAACAGTCAACAGTAGAATAATTTGATTTTATTTCCCTAAGTACAGTTTGTCTTCTTTGCAGGATGTCGTTTATATATATGTATCTATCTTAAATTTGGTAAAGTCATTTTAAATTTAGATCCTATCCTCCATAATACTTGCAACCCTGCCACAGTTTTGATTCTCCTGCAAATTTTTTAAGTCTTTCTTCACCCATGTTGTTAAATTGTTGCTAATACTGAACAGAGCTAGGTTCAAAATGGCACCCAGAATCACATTTGGAAGACTGCATCAGTTCGACAGTGAACTGTGACAACTCTTCTTTGAAAGTAGCTTTTCAACCAGTTATTTCATCAGTACCATCGTATTCTTAACACTGTGTGAGAATGACAAAGTGAACAGGTTTAATAACTCTGTGGTGCTCATGACTTTGGGACTGTAGGCAAACACACACCCAGCTCTTTTAATTAACTCTGCTATTATTCTCTAGCATAAGTAAGGCTGAAGATGTAGTTGTAGAACAAGCCTGAGAAAGGCTTTGAATCACAGCAAGTATTTTTGTTGCATTCTGTGTGTGGACTGTACTGCATCTTGACTTCTTTTCTGCTTCCTAGGATATACTGTGAATTCAGCATTGACACCTGGAGGCGTACTGTACATAGCAGGACAGCCACGATACAATCACACTGGACAAGTTATCATTTATAAAATGGAAGGAAGAGAGGTACAAATACTTCAAAGGTTAAATGGAGAACAAGTAAGTATGCATTCATGATTAACATACAAAAGGAATATGGCATGAGAAATAGAAATGATTTCAAGCAAGAACTGCATCAGAAGAGCAAACAGAAGTGGGAGTTGTAGAAAAGATCAGAAGGAAAGATTAGGTAGGTGCTCTCGTATAGTAAGTAATGGGAATTGGACGTTACAGTAGTCAGAGACCCTTGGAAATTTTCTCTTTGAGGGTTAAAACTTCACCAGTATCAAAGTGGTTGTAGCCATCTCTACTTGCAGTTCCCTCTGTCTGCTGCGTGGAAGAGGTGTGTCACTGGCAGGAAACAGGTGTGACAGGCAGGGTTCTGTGCGAGAGCATCACCTAGGGTAGCATGAAATATTGAAAGACTGCTTGTTGTATTGAGCAGCAGCCCTCTGAGAGCTGTTCCTACAAGAAAAAAAAATATGTGATCACATAATTAAAATCGTAGTATAATATTATGCACATGAAGTTTGAAAGATCTACCTACTCAGGTCTACCAGGCTGCAGTACAAACTTCTTTCAGGGGAATTCAGATTACCTAATTTTCACCTACGGCTGATGTCTGCAACTCAGCTAATCAATCAATCATTTTAGAGTCAATGAATGAAAGTAGGCATTTTTAAGGTTTGAGGGATCTGGCCTACTTGAAGCGTCTTCTCTGAGATGAGATGCATCTTGCGCTAGAAGAAACTCCTTGTCATGTTGAGAGTAAGGGAAATGCAGGGTATCTAGCTTAGCTGTGAAGTGAATATTAATCAGATAAATCCCACACCCTGTACCCAGTCTATGAATGTTTCTAGCCCTTTGTGTAGATCTGTTCCTCTGCATTTAGTGGCAACGTGGGAATTTTAGAGACTGCCTGCACTGTGTTGTCTCAGAGCTTTTGCCTGCCACGGTATCTTTTTCCACTGGCAAGCCTAAGACCATTGTTTTACTTCTTCCATGTATTATTATTTGGAGAAGAGAAAACTATCTTCCCCAAGACAATTCTATTCAAATGCTGTCTTAAGAGATCCTTGTCATCTTAACAGGTAGAAAGCACCATTTGTACCTTTCAAACTCAGGAGAGTTGAAAGTTGAATGGACCAGTCTTAAATAAAAAAAAATTTGGTAACAAACCCTAAAACAGAAAGCAAGCTTCAAAGAAAAAAGGACCAAAAAGATCCTCTAGGTAGCAAAGAAAATTGTTGCCTAATGTTTAAAATTCGGCATTGCTGTAAGCAACTATAAAACAGGTCTTTGAATAGATGTTTTTGACTCTGATTTATACCTCATATTTTCCTGCAGATTGGGTCATACTTTGGGGGTGTTATTACCACAATCGACATCGATAGGGACTCATTTACAGACCTTCTTCTTGTTGGAGCTCCTACATATATGGGAACTGAGAAAGAGGAGCAAGGGAAGGTATATGTTTATGGTCTGAACAAGGTAAGGATGATGTTTATTGACGAGGAACAGAACATGCTCCTTACTCTTTTCATATCCTTACTTTAAAGAAATACTGTAATTTGAGCTAGAGGCACATGACCTGATGAAAACAGAGAAACATGTTTTTGACAATTGAGAGTATAATACAGTTTAATTTGGAAACCTTTCTTCTCAAACTTTTTTTCTCACCTTTTTTTTTCTAATGGAATGTATTATACAATAAGTACTATATCCTCTGAGCTGCAATATGGTATAGATGCAAATGTATAGGATTAGTTTTCTATCCCATTTTCTTTTTGTTTTCCTGGTTTAGGGGACAGTAGAGCTCATTGAAAAGCGTGTGCTCCAGTATCTTTGTGACATGCTTACCAACCTAGAGTTAAATCCTGTACATCCAACAGCTTTTAAACATGTCACAACTGGATTGAGGAATATGCCAGCCACCCCTCAGCTTCTTAAATCCATCTCACTCCTCCTAATGTCTATCCATACTTACTTTTTATCCTCTTTTCATCCAGTACTATTGTGTAGTTATCAAAATATGTCCTATCAGTGATTGTCTCTGAAAACACTGTTGCAAGGACCTGAAGAGGCCGAATCTGTTTGACAGGAACTTTTCTAGTTTGTACATGTATGTTGCTAAGAACAAATTGTTGGTGAATAGGATTGGCAAGAAAACAAGAGTTCCATGTCCTCCAGTAATGTGAGGGTTTGAAATTTGCTTTTCCTGCTTTTTTTTATCGATCTTCAAATAAAGGAGATGCGGCAACTGCTTGCTGCTGCTAATCTCTGTCATGGAACTTACGGGACCAACCTCTTTGAATGATTGGTTACATACCATACTGTATCTGTGGTTTTGGTCTAGAATGCCCGCTGGACAAGAAGGGTATATCTATATATTAGGCCATGGAGTATGTGTCTTAAGAACATAATTCAGTCTGTGTAAGACAAATGCTCTTTTGTTCTGAAATAACAGCATTGCCATCTGTGTTTCATCAGAAACTTGGCGCACTTCTCAGGTTAATAGAATGCCTTTAGAAGAACTCTTCACACTATCTTGAGAATGAAGCAGTTTACTTACAGTAACATCCAAATATTGTTAAAACAATATGCTTTACTGTGAACCTCTAACTTCGAGAAATATGCAGAAGCATCCTAGATGCAGAAAGAGAGGAAGCAAGAATGTCTTTTCCACTCACTGCTCAAAAAGAATATTTGAATTATATTTACAGAATCACAGTTTCTACAGTGCACTCAATCACTAGGAATAGCATGTAATTGTTTCAATTAATTCATCAGTTTGTCTTCTGGACAGGAGCTGTTAAAAGTCCACATTGCTAAAGTGTTGGTGGAAATCCACAAACTCTAAATCTGTTCTTTCACAGACAAAGTTTGAATATCAGATGAGTCTCGAACCTATAAAGCAAACATGCTGTTCGCCGCTAAAACAGGACACCTGCAAAGTTCTTAAAAATGAGCCTTGCGGTGCACGCTTTGGGACTGCAATTGCTGCAGTGAAGGATCTCAACCTTGATGGATATAATGACATTGTAATAGGTTCTCCCTTAGAGGATGATCATCGAGGAGCTGTTTATATTTATCATGGCCATGGCAACAAAATCAGTAAAAAATATTCGCAGGTATGAAGTGAAACTTCACAGATTGGAAACTGCTTTACGTGTATGTAGCAGAAATCCTGTTTCCCCATGTCTTCCCAATGTAGTATCAAACTGTGACTTGACGTGTCATGATAGCTTCTTTTTTAAAATGCTCTGTATTTTTAAACTCATACCTATTTAGCCTAATTTAACTCTAATATTGTTGGAAAAATATTTGCATGTTTTTATTAGAAAACTTCGTAAATGTTCTGCATGGTCAGAAAAGTAAATGTTTTGTAATTCTGAACATTTATAATGTGTTCATCACTATGGTAACTATTTTAGGAGTATTGTAATGTAAGTTTAATATATTTAAAGAGTCTAAAAGCCATCTAACTGCCAACAAATATGTCTTGAATGTTCTCATAAAATCCTTCAGTATGGACTGCATAATCCTCTTAATACTTTTTACAGCGTATTGCATCAGGTGGAGATGGGGAAAAAGTGAAATTTTTTGGCCAGTCTGTGCACGGAGAAATGGACTTAAACAATGACGGGCTGATTGATGTCACCATTGGAGGCCTTGGTGGGGCTGCCCTCTTCTGGTACGGATACTTAGAGCAACTGTCAAGCCAGAGGATAACCATTTGCCTCTGGATATTGTTGTGAGGGTACAGACTGTGAATTTCTGAGGAACAAGTATAAAACTTGATAGATAACAGTCATAAAAATAGGAATGTTTTAGAAATTTCATTAGCCCAGTATGAAGACCTCGTCCTCTATTAAAATAGAAACTGATTCCACTTGTGACACTAAGTCAAATAGAAAGAAACAACATTAAGTTTTCTCTTTTTCACACTAAATTGCATATTATCTTACTAGCAATATCAAGGACATGTTCAAATGTAGAGTGGTCACAATGAGAACTCATTTGACTTCCTAACGAGAAAACTCTAGTTTGACTCCCTACAGAAAATCTTGGAAATATTTAACTAAACATTCTGGTTAACAGTGAATTCATTTTCTTCACTAAAGAGCATGATTCAGATGATACAATGAGCTATGTATTTTTTAAGGGAGAAGAGAAAAATACCAGTAAGAGAAATAAACAATCCCTCATTTCTAAAACACAGCTGAAGCTATTCCTCTCTCTGGCAAGGCAGTTGCTAAGCCAGCTCCTTGCTTTCCCTGTCCTGCTGTTCCACCTAGCTCACCTGCTAGGTCATCAATTTTGTAAGGTCTTGCTACCATACTCAAGCTACCAGCTTCTTGTCACCTCCATCTGGTAGTTTGTTTTTCTAAAAGCTCTGTGTGTTAATAACCCAATGAGATGCCCCTTCTCTGCATTGTTTAGCTCACAAACCTGAAGAAAGCTATTTTACCAGCTGTATTTTCTGCTGGTTTAGTGGTTTCACTGGCACGCTCCATCCTAAGGCTAGAGAGATAGGAATGCATTGCAGGGACAGGGGTGAAGGGGAGTTAAAGTGAAGCTTGTTTATCTGCCCACAGGGATGCCACACTGCCCTCAAGCTCGTGTATAATAATATGTTCCTCTGTGGATACCCACAAGGATGAGTCTGGGCCTCCAGTCTCTTTTAAAATGGGACTTGCTCTATAGAGTTGCTTAAATGCCTTTGAAAATATTTCCTTTCATCTGATATCTGTCTGCAACAAGTACAGCACTGAGAAGAAACCCTGTAACAATTTTCTCCTCAATTTGATGTTTACTGGTACTATGTACAGAGTGCATAGTTAATTACTTGTCCAGACAGTCACATACTTGTATTTTAATGTTGAACGCTGCACATTTCGTAAGTTCATTCTTAAGGTAAGAAAAGGTGCTACTATTATTTTCAAGGCACTTTCCCTCTTTGTGTTTTTGTTAAGGTCTCGTGATGTGGCTGAAGTAAATGTTTCCATGCAATTTATGCCCAAAAGCATCAATATCCAGCAACAAAATTGTCAGATAAATAGAAGAAAAACAATATGCATAAATGCCACGATTTGTTTTAAGACCAGACTAAAGTCGAAGGAAGATACATTTGAATCCAGTAAGTAGATAAGCACTAAGCTGTGGAAACTTTACACTATAAACATGATGTACTGACATTCGTTTATTTCTCAAAATATAGCATGCAACTCCTTTAAATTCACTATTTAAAGTCCATTTAAGATACTTTGGGGAAAAAAGAGCGTATAGAGGCAAATTGGTTCATAAAATTGATCTCAACGTCTTTTGCAGGTCTGCAATATTGGATTACTCTTGACTCACAAAGACAAATACCTCGAAGTTTGTTCACAGAAAGCCATGAGAGGAAAATGCAAAAAAACATAACTATCAAAGGCTCAGAATGTATTAAACATAACTTCTACATGTTGGCAAGTAAATCATTTAAAGTGTTTTTCTCAAGTTGCCATTATAATAACGCTAATGTATTCCATTCATCATAAATTGGACAACAAAATCTGCATCCAGAATTAACCTTAAGAAGCGTACGTAAATTTATTTACTGCTTAGGATGTATGTATTTGTATATGCATATAGACATAAAGTATTTACTTAAATGTACAGTCTGTTTGCCTTTGACTCTTGGTACCTGTCTGTCTTAGGAAAGAGCATAACACAGTGGAACTAAGCAGCTATTGTGGTTAGCAGTTCAGGTGCACTCGAAACTCAGGAGGAGCATGTGAGCCGGAAGTCTAGTTTGTATATTGGTGCAATTCCTTCTGCTAAAATATGGTAAAAATCTCAGATTAGGTTTAGGATAGAGAATTCTTATTCACTGCAAAACAGAAATGTAATTACCAACTCTTGAGTATGAAATTGCCCAGATTGTAACTAATGTGCAGAGTGAATGGAAATGTATATTATAGGCTACCCATATTTAAAATGTCTAGTGACTTCACAGTTATTTCACAATTCAAAAGTAATGATAAATGATGCCCGGAATTTGCTTGAATATACAGTACATCTCCTAATAGCAGGGCTCAGTTTGTCTTCACACAAGATGATACTGTTGCTGTTCATCTTACAGATCCTTTAGGCACAACTAAAAGAGGAAAGTCTGTGAGATGGCTGTTCTGAGACAGTATTAAATGAAACCGTGTTGGATATGCTCAAGCTATGTGACATTTTTTATGATGAGATGTGATGAGATACGGGAAAAACATCAGTAAATACATTTATAAGGATTGGGTTGCACGTGAAATGCTTTACCATCAATTACAAGCATTCAAATGCTTCTCTAGCAAGGATGACAACAGTGTGACTGAAAATCATCTCAACATTGTTTGGGGATTTTTAACTTCCTTAGTTATTAAAGTGAACATCCATAACAGCAATTTTGTTTTCTTTATTTTCTAGGATAAGCCTGACTTTCAGGACTCTGTAAAGGTTTTGCTGGAGTTCAACTTTTCTGATCCAGAGAGTGGACCTGTTCTTGATAGCAACCTGCCAAATTCTATATCTGAATATGTAAGTCAGCAAGATTCTGTACTAATAAACAAAGTATTTAAGGTAAAATTCATAGCCCACACAAGAGCTGAAAATATTGTCCAAAAACTGGCTAAAGAGAGATGGTTATTGAGCCTGTCCAGATGTTTTCTCTAAATGAGTCTTCAGGAGTGAAAATCTCACTGATTCAATGTGTGTGGGAATCAGCCTGTGGTTTTAAAGCTGTCCAGAGTTAAATGAAGATAGAAGAGAGTACGGCAATTTTAGTGGGTTGGTTTCATTGGTGGTTTTTTTTTCTTTTCTTTTTTTTGTAGGTAGACTAGGAGAATGTAATTCATTTACTTCGATGGTGCTTGGCATCGTTCATAGTTCTACTATTACCTCTTTTTCTAATTGAGATGAATGACTTGGAGCGAGTAGAATGCTCGCGTTTCACCTGTGCCTTTTACAGGATATTCACATGTTTAACTCATTAGTTAGGGAAGACTTCTTTGACTGTCAAATGGAAGACCTTATATAAAATTAGATAATGAGTTAAAATGCAAGTGTTTAATTTTTTTTAAGAAATGTAATAAAACTGAGAAGAAATGTACTATTGTTACAGATTCCTTTCACAAAAGATTGTGGAGCCAAAAATAAATGCATTTCAGATCTTGTTCTGAATGTAAAAGCAAGCATAGCTGGAGACAGGTAACTACACTGGGTTTATTGTATCACTTGGTATCTGTACAAAGTTTCTGTGTATTATGAATTCTGTAGTCTAATAGGATAATGCTATGGTATAATTTCCAAATCAGAAATCATATAGTCTGGACATTCTTACTTTATTTTACAGCTCTTCTCCATTCATTGTGAAATCACGCAATGATAAGTTCACCATCCAGCTGTCTGTGAAGAACAAAAAAGACAGTGCCTATAATACCAGAGTTTTGGTTCAATATTCTCCAAATATAATTTTTGCTGGCATTGAGGTAGGAGTTTTTCACATGATCACATTTATCATAACCTGTTTTGCTAGAGAGTTCTGAGGAAGTCTTTTTGTTAAGCCTGAATGTCATTGCTCTGGCATCATCTCAGTCGGTTGGAAGAGATTCCCTGGGAGTGCCGTCCTTGTTTATCCCTCTAAAAGAGTGTATTTATTGTGGCTGGAGTGGACTCTTGCCTAGCCTCTGTTAACTACAGACGCAAGTTTCACTATGTCACTTAGACAGTAAGTGCCTGTATCTTAGACGAACGTCAGCACCGTGAATCATCTGTACATCTGTAGAGCCAGAATTGTGTCATTATTCATTAGTCCAGCTTCTAAGGCTCTGGAATTCTCCTTTTGCACGTGTGTAGAAAAAGCACTGATTTGGTAGGGCAGCATAGATTAGATTCATCCCTACCTCAGACAGCATCTCCAAAGTAGCTGTTTTTCTGCCTGCCTCAGAAGATATTTTACAAATTCAACTCATTTCAAGCAGGAAACATGAGGGGTAGTTTGTTTTCTATCAACAGTCCTGATGTTGCTCATCATGTGAAGTCAGAGATCCACAGTACTGTTGCTGTCCATGTCACGATGATTTATGGAGTCTGAATATCACTTTTACTGCCAAGTTAGGACCACATTTACAAAATTACATATGAAAACTGTGCACTTATATGTATATTGATCTGCTAGGCCCCATGACTAATTTGCATGATGTCCAGTTTGTATATAATTGCTAACATTCCAAACGCTTTCACTGCAAGGGAGTGATGGCTGCTAATTGTAGATGTCCATAGGTGGAAATCGGTTTGCAGAAGTTGTGGCTTCCTGTTTTTTTCCCAGTTCAGTTAAGGCTTGGACTTTTATAACGTTTTGACAATGAAAAGTAAAAAAAAATAAAAATCTTAAAAGAGTTTGCACAAGGTTATAATTTCACTTCATTTTTCCTTTAGGGTATACAGAAAGATAGCTGTGAATCTAATCACAACATCACCTGTAAAGTGGGATATCCATTTCTAAAACCTGCAGAAGAGGTAAAAGGTCCCCTTGCATGCAAGTTCTCCTTGCTCCATGTTGTTCTAAGGCCAGGGCAGTCCCAGTCAACTCTGATTTTCTTTTATCTTACATTCATCCTGAAACCTGTCCATGCATGTTTCCCAAGCTGTCCTTGACATGAACTCCACTGAGCCAGACAGGAAAATGTCAGACCTTTCGTAGCTGGGCAGTCAGCTGCAATATGTGAGGTGCATGTTGCCATCCTCAGTGCTGTCAGAAAGCAATAAGCACACCTGGCCAGAAGTGTCTGTCTGCAGGTATATAGGATATTGGTTAGGATATACTGCTAAGACATTAGATAATGTGGTTTTCCACAGGTTGGAGCCTGTGACTTTAGTTATTTTGTATATAAAATTTAATCGGTTGAAAAGAGAATAAGCCAGTATGTGCAAATGCTAACCTGTATCTACCAAAGTCAGGCGTCAAAACTTCACCTCTTCTCAGTGGGGAGCAAGAGGCTTTTCCAGCAAGCAGTCCACTTAAAACCGAGTTCCAGCTTGAACAGCTCCAGCAACAAGTGTGTATCTCCTGCTGGAATAGAGAGGGAGCTTTAGCTAAACTAAGCCTTTGAAAAATATGTATCTAAGCCTCACTGAAATAGTTCTCATGCTGACTTGGGAAATATCAAATCACACGCAAATAGGACCAGCTGTCTTTTCTGGCATTTTCTTGTCTGTTCCTTTGTTGTATCAGGTCTGTATTGCAGATGCATAATACTGGGAAGATTGAGAAAGGTACCTTCTTACAGTGCCTCCCACGTACATGTTCCAGGTTGTATCTTGGACTTGTAGGAATGAAGTCAGCTGTTACTTTCTTGCAGCTGGATGAGCATATTCCCCAGTGCCAGTGCCCACAAGGCTCCATTCCCAGCTTAACTGCGTTTCTCATATTTTCATTTCATCCTTTGATTGTCAGTTTGTCTGTCGCTATAGATCCCTAAATTTAGGGATTTTATACTCTCCTTTGCATTCAGAAATCAATTAATCTCCCATTCAGTAAGCATCCCTAACAAGCATTCCTTTTTAAAGCCTCTTCCAGGCTTTTTTTGGTTTTTTAAACGTGAAGAAATATCTAAGACAACTTTCTCTGGAGCTCTTTGTAGCAAAAATTTGTATACACTAAACAAAAAACAAAAGTCCAAGCTGAAAAATCCTGTGCAGTAACAAATAGTGGAAATTTTGATTCCTATAAAATTCCCCTGAAGTGTCAGGATATGAAAACAGGCATGTTTGCAACAGTGTTCCCAAATTTTGTGTAGTGCCAAATTGCAATGGATTTGCCCTGATTGTAATAAGTACGGAATTTTTGTGAGACTTAGAAGTCATTTATTTACATGGTAAACATTTCTGTTCAGTATTCTAGGTGTTTCACTATAATTGAGATTCCAGCTGCCTTACGTGAAAGGCTATAGTCAGCTCATCTCACTGTAATTGCCATGCCCTTGAAGCTTTGTTTCTTCCTCATCGGAGAAAAAAAATTTTGACACACTGCTTGCAAGACCAGTTGGTTTCGATTAAGAATTATTTACCTATGTATTTCTAATACTAAATAATAAATTTTACTAAGGCTTCTCACTTCTGAAAATTTGAAGCTTTGGTTTAATAAGTGATAACTATTATATTTCCTTCTCAGTTGGGACAAATTCAAAAAAGTGGATTTATTCATAAAAAAACAAAATCTGAATAAGAATTCCATAGATAAAAGTAGCAAAAATTTGCTCATTTTTCATCAGATCAAACCTTAATAGGATGCTTTTCTTTCTTTTTTTTTTCCCACTTTTAAAATACGTGATTTATTTCTCTAAACAGATTTCCTTCAAAATATCATTCCAATTCAACGCATCGTATCTCCTGGAAAATGCTACTGTTCATGTATATGCAACAAGGTTAGTTGCAATCATTACTTCCTTACCTTCTGGTGTGGGTTGGTTTGGTTTGGTTTTTTTTTTTTCTTAGAAAGCTTTACAGCTTTGTGGATAAACACAGATGACTTTTCTGAACTTGGAAGTGGTTAAACAATCTGTAGAGCTGGCAGCTTTACAGATGTACCCGGTCTAGCAGTGGACTGAGCGGACTAAACAAATAGCTGTTAGTCTCTAGAGCCTGAGAGTCACAAATGAGTCACAATTTCCAGTAGGTTTACCTTCAGAAAAAGTTTATTCTCTTACAAAACTACTGCATACTTTAGCATGAATCACAGTTTATGCTAAACAAAATGGTCTGGCCATCAAAGAGCATTGCAGAAGTTGTCTGTGACAGAGTAAAGTAATGCACGCCCTCCGTGTTTACTGTCCCTGCAAAATCCAGGGACAGTGTAAGAGTAGTGGCTCTTACTGAGTCCATTTTCATTCAGTAAACTACAGTCTGTAATTTTAACAAAGATGCAGTTCTGAGCTGGGACTGGTGCAGGATTTAATTTTTTAGTTACTGGAAACAGTATTTTGAACTTCTTTTTAGCCGATAGTAATTAACTAGAAATGAGTAGTACGTTTTCATAACCAGAGCTGTAGGTATTTTTGTCTCTTAAGACCCCTTCCCACTTGGCAGTCATGTTGCACCTGCAGAGTTTGATCTGAGTGGTTTATGTTCTTTTATTTTAGTGACAGCGAAGAACCACCCGAGACCTTGAATAACAACAGAGGACACGTTACAATTCCAGTAAAATATGAAGTAGGATTAATATTTGTAAGGTATTGATGCTTCTCTCTACTTTATTTGCTAGCACAGTAAGTATCAGGTGTTTAGAGACAATATAGTATTGTTTTGTTGTTGAGCTGTGCTCAGTAGCTACAGATGACAGCTTCTAGGCTCATGAACAGGAAACACAGGCTTCACTGAAAAGAGCAGTTACATGAAATAATGGAGTGGCCACTGTCTCTGTATTGTTGTATCTCCATTTTGTCTATTTAAATTTGATCTGCAGTTTGCAAGTACAACAGCAGCTTTTGTTGATTATTGTACTTTGTGCTATCATTCAAAAGCAGTACAGGTGCATAACAAAGCAAATAATTCCCAGCTTCCTCATGAACATGAGTTTATATCACTATAATATTGCATGGTATCATATTTGATTTCAAACTTCAAAAATAAGCCCTAATTTTAGATTCTTGGGTGTTTGATTTATCAGTTCAGGCATAAACTTTAATGCAGGTCTTTTAATACACTTTATTTTCAAATCCAGCCTTTATTTGTCCCATAGGGAATAAGGATGAATTTAGAAGGTGCTGGGTTTGTTCTCTTTTTGCTTGGTTCTGTCTTTTGTAGGACCCTGCCTTTTTCACATGGCAATACTCAGGATTACTCTGCACAGCTAGAGTAAGAACAGTATGAACAGGCCCTGATGTATTATTTTCAGGAACAATTTTTTGCTCGTTTTGTAGTTTTAGCTGTACAAAACCTTTAAAATATACATAATAAAAAGTGAATACTTCTCAGAAAATGGATGACTTGAATTTCAGTGGAAGTAGCGGTGCACTCTTAAATGCAAGACTAGTTTTGGAGGATTCATGAAATAATGAGGAGACCTATACTAATAACTTCTAGAGATTTTATGATGGTTTTGTGCTTATTATGCTTTTTTGTGCTTTCCTTAACCCACAGTGTTTTCAAAGAGCACCATGTTATAATTGCAGCAAATGATACTGTCCCTACTGCTATTAACACAACAGAGCAGATTGGGGATGAAGTCACTCTACATTATAGGGTAAGAAACAATTAAATCTGTATGATATAGGTACTAGCTTAATTTTTTTTTTCATTTGGTTTGAGTCACTTAGTCTGTGTCACTTAGAGTGACAGCCTGTTACTTAAATAGCAGCTATGCAAGGTGTTAAACCTTCCACATGGGTATTTTGTTTTTAACACCTTTTTTATTTGCTTGTTTGCATCAGAATAATGTGAGTCAGAAGCTCTCAGAGTGGTCCATCCCTGCAAAGTAGCTCTGGTGGAGTTCAGAGCTGCCATCTTTAGCAGGGGAAGGAGAGCATGCCCTGAGTAAATGAGAACTTGATCTACCTTCATTGCAGTTTAGAACAAATAATTTCAAAATCTAGTCAGCTTTGAAAAAGGCAAATGCCGTGGTCCAAGAATGTTGTCTTTCTACGGAACAAATACTGCAAACTAAAATCACTGGAAAAAGGTATTTAATGGACTAGAAGCCCAGCCTCAAGTTGCAGTAGGACTGGATTTACTTATCTTGAGACATGCTTGTTTCCCAGTGTCAAATCCAAAACTGAAAAAGGTTCCCATATAAAAAGGATAAAAATCTCTGAGTCAGCTTCTGTCTGTAAAACAGTGGGCCATGAGAAAGTTCTTGCTCTACTAAATAGCAATAGCAAAGGGATTTTTCTACTTTTTAGCACTCCTACAGTGTTCTATTCAGCTACTTTTTTTTAGTCTAAAAGTTCAAATCTGGTAATCTCAAAGCCTTTGTGGATGGTTAAGACATTATTCATCTTATTTCAAAAACTTTGCTTTCTGAGTGTAAAAGCTGGTGGACAGCAGAGCATAGCACTTCTGATCTTGTAAGCAAAACATCACAAATGAGTAGTCAGAAGAAAAAAAAATTAAACATTTTCTTGAGTATTTATTAAGTTCATCCACTTCAGAGACAGCATCCCCAATTCCCCTGTCACCAGTTATGCCTAGGCATTTTCTCCATCCTCAGCCACATCAGACCTGTTCAGAAAGAGCAGCAGCTTACACATATGTCCTGTGACCTTCTCAAGGAAAACAGGGAGAGGAGCAGGTGAACAGGAGGGCTGTTGCCTAAACACAACTGAGAAGGAATGAGCAGGTTCCCAAGTTACAGAATTTTGGGGACTGTACTAAAAATTGAAATAAAGTGACCATAGACAGAATTCCCAGATGATGAGAGGATGCAGTAAACAAGATAACAAGAAGTAACTTGTGTCAAAATGGCCCTTTTTATCTTGTAAATTTTATTTCCTTCAATAGAAGAATAACCAAAGACCAGAGATGAATATGTCTGCTAATTCACAGCAGGCTGTTCTTGGGGAAAAAGTAAGAGTTCATCACACCACTTTTTGCATACCTGACTGTGGAAACATAAAGAAAAAGAAAATTGAAGAAAACACTAGAAAGCAAAAAACTCACAATCAAATACCAACTTTTTTGGCATGGAAACTTTACTAAACTAAACATTTTTCTTTTTTTTTTTTTTTCCTAAATAGATTGAAAAAGGTGAACACTTTCCAATGCCAAACCTCACACTGCAGGTATTATTTCCTGATGCAACAGCAGCCAAGAACACTCTTCTCTACCTTACTGCACTGTCACATTCCCAAGTAAGCTAGGATTTTGTATTTTTATGATTAATTTAAATTTTGAATTTTTGTTGTAAGGAACTGCAAAATGCAATCATTTGGGATTACGCCTTGCTTCAGCGCAGATATTGCTTTTAATCTAAAGGACGAGATACTGGTGTTTTAAGAGTGTGTACAGATGTGCACAGGAAGATAGAAACAAATTTTCTTAGAAGGAAACAAGCAAATTTAGAATAGTGTTGAACAATAATTGTACTATAACAAGGTTAATTTGATATATTGCCAAGTGATGAGAGGTCCAGGCTGAGATATGAGTGGCAAGAGTTTCTTTTTTGGTTTTACTTACTGAGCCTCAGATTATCTCCAGTCATCAGCACTTATTGCAAGTGCTCTAGTCCTGCTGATCTCCTGTTCAGTCCTCTTCTTCGTGTTACTAAAA
>NW_010391281.1:1455-5173 GCF_000710305.1 Buceros rhinoceros silvestris | reverse complement strand
TCCTGCACATCTGGTCCCCAGCGCTAGCAGCCCTCTGGCTTCTTCCTTCTCTGGGGCACTGAGACATCTTGAAAGGGATGGTAGGTCGTGCCTTTCAAATGCTCTTCACTGCAGCCCTCACTTGAGTTTTTCCATTTCTGTCCTCCAGAGCAGCTGGAGGACATCACAATTCCAGCACATCTTATGATTCCAGACCTGTAGATATTAAAACTAGAGCTATACTGATAAGTGGATGGCTGAAGAACGCGGCTATCACTAATTGATGACCTAAACACACGTTCACTTCTCTCCATACTGTTTTGACGTGTTACATCACTGCAAAATAAACCAAATGGTTAAAAATTCAAGGTCCACTTAAAAAAAAGATCAAAAAACCCCCCAAAATATTTCATATTTAAAATACAGTCACCACACTTGACCCAAGTTTGCATATACACTCAGAAAATCTCTGCTTTTTCTGAAGCTAAAGTTCATCTACTAGTAGTGTGCCAAAGTGCACTGCAGGGGGTTTGCAATCCTCATCATGCTAGCCATCTGAAAGTGAATGACGTGACTTAAAAAATTCCCCCACACCAAAGACACGAAGGGATTTCCCAGCTGCCTTTGAAGGAGCCGTGGAGGTCTAGCAGAGCTCCAGTACCTGCTTCCCCTCCTGGGTGCTGCAACAGAAGCTCATAAATCCTGCACTTAACCTGCCCGTCTGTTTGCTAAGGCAGAGCCTCTGTGGTTTCCCATGCAAAAGCTATTTAGCTCTTTTAACAGCCAATTGTTCCTGGTTCATATAGCAGTCATCTTGCAGGAAACTCTTGTTTCCTTCCACAGATGTTTAAGCTGAAGAGAGTTTAGGTTATAAAAAAAAAACTCACTTGCTGTTTGAGTAATGATTCTTCAATACATACACCATCTGAATTTCCTGCCTGCACTCTTACAATCTGCAGTTTTATTGCATTTAGCAGTTAGTAAATATTATTAGTTATTAAATATTAAATACTATTAATGTTGGGTTGTTTCCTGAGCATTTTTTATTATAGGTTGCATATTCAGACAGTAAGAATAATGTTTGTATTTCTGCTAACAGAATGCCATCTGCCAAACTAGTTACCCTGTAGATCCCTTGAAGATCAGCACTGGGAAACCATTTGTTTTGCCAAAAATTAAAGAACCTACAAAGGATACAATTATGGTAAGCCTACATATAGTATATATATTCATCCCAGATATTAACTGAGATCTTGGACCTGAGTACCTGTGTAAACATATAAAACAACAGTAGCACATTTGACAGCTGAGTAAATCCTCACCTTCTATGTTCCCATTGCAATTAATAAATAGTAATATTTTAAAGATTTCGTATCTCCCTTGTGACTTATTTAGACATCCAGTTGAAAATACTTTCAAATGCTAGCACTGTGACCTGACAGATTTTCCACGCAACTGGTAGAAATGTAATTGGTCATCTCATTTGGAAAGGATTTGCCTTTCATATTTAGATGGAACATTGCAAAGTAGTTTTGCTGCTGTAGTTATATTGGCATATCAGGGGGAAAACTGTCATACTGCTTCCTGAACACAGAGGGACAAGTTGAGTTTCTGGTGCAAGTGAAACCATGCTGTGAGAGGAGTATCTTGCCATGCTTGCCATAGTCTTTCACAAAGGTGATGAAGGTCTAGGCTAAGCAAATGAATGCTTCCAAAGTGTTGAACATAATCCTGCTGCCCTCACAGCTAGCAAGTGGTACTGGGAAGAAAAGATACTTAAATTTTCACACACACATCCTGCCATACTTGAAAGTTTCAGGCGTCGTGATTTGAAAGGATCAAGAAACACTGCAGAGAAGCCATAGCTGTGTTGGCAGAAAAACACTTGCTGTTACAGGCTGTGCCTCCTTCAGGAGCTCTGCTGATGCTGTTTGCTACACACCTGCGGTAACAGTGCTTCCTCAAGGCTAAGCAAGCCTCCAAAAACTGAGTTTATTCTATCACAGCATGAATCTCTCAGTTCATTTATATGATGTGGTCTCATTTTTGCATAAAAAGACCCAGTAATTAGTATCAGTTTAGTACTGGTGTCATAGAAAGTCTGTATATTATAATTTTACTTTAGTAATGTGAAAAATCTCTTCCTATTAATTCATGTTGATGCCTTTTAAACAGGACTGTGATACGTACAGCTGTGCATCTATTAATTGTGCCCTGGTCCCATCTGACATATATCACGTAAATGTTTCATTAAGAGTATGGAAACCTACCATCATAAAAGTAAGTAAATCCCTATTGTATTCAGAGTACTCTTGGGATTAAGAAACTTAGGCCAATGTTTCTAATATATTTTAAAATTATACCTTTCAATTTTTTAAGTCTTCACAGTCCTTTAGTATTCTCTTGCTATTGTAAATTTTTCTCAAAATAAGTTACATGCATTTTATTTTCCTTAAAGTTCTTAGAACTTAGCTGGAATTTCAAAACATGGTAAGAAGATAGCCCTCACTTACTCTGTATTGATGGTCCTTCTTTTAATAGCTGCTTATGCATCCCCGAATTCTAGTTCAGCAGATGTAAAGAGGGGTACATAGAAGCATATAATTCTTAAACAAGTTTTAATCTGGAAAGATTTCTAAAGTCTTGAAAGTATTTTTTGATCAAAAAGAGCAGAGTAAAAAAAATCAACTTAAGAGCATACCTCAGTATTGAGTGAGGATTAAAACAATGACCAGGCTGTGGTCTGTTTTGCTCAGCTGTTAATTTTCTGATACTGACTGAGTTTGTGTTTTCTGTCTTTGTTTTTTTCTGGAAAATAGCAGGAAAGGAATTTTAGAAAGCCTAAATCTGTCCCTGTGGCCAAAGGAGAATTCCAGGATTAATTAGTGTTTCTTTGAAATCTCTGCTCTCTACTCTTTCAAAGGTGTATTGCTGTCTTGTAAACAGTGATGTGTGTGCTGAAGGTAACACACATAAGCAGCTTTACTGACTTTCACATTTTTCATCATCTCCCAAAACTTTAGTCATCTAGATGGACCTTGACAGGCTTAAGAACTGGGCCCATGCAAACCTCATGAAGTCAACCAGGCCATGTGCAAGGTCCTGCACAGGGGTTGGGGCAGTCCCAAGCACAAATACACACTGGGCAATGAGTGGATTGAGAGCAGCTCTGCGGAGAAAGACTTGGGAGTGTGGGTGAATGAAAAACTAAGTATGAGCCCGCAATGTGCACTTACAGCCCAGAAAGCCAACTGCATCCTGGGCTGCATCAAGGGAATTCTGGGCAGCAAGTTGAGGGAGGTGATTCTACGCTTCTACTCTGCTCTCATGAAACCCCACCTGGAGCATTTTCTTAAGCTCTGGAGCACCAAGCATAAGAAAGACATGAATCTGCTCAAGCAGGTCCAGAGGAGGGCCACAAAGATGATCAAGTGGCTGGAGCCATCTTCCCTGTGAGGACAGGTTGAGATTGTTGGGAGAGAGTCTGGAGAAGAGAAAGCTCTGGGCAGACGTTACAGCAGCCTTCCAGTACTTAAAGGGGGCCTACAGGAAAGATGGGGAGGAACTCTTCATCAGGGCCTGTAGTGATAGGACGAGCAGTAATGGTTTTAAAGAGGGGAGATTTAGACTAGATGTTAGGGAGAAATTCTTTACTGTGAGGGTGGTGAGACACTGGAGTAAGTTGCCCAGGGAAGCTGTGGATGCCCCCTCCCTGTAAGTTTTCAAGGCCAGGTTGGAT
>NW_010391281.1:0-1366 GCF_000710305.1 Buceros rhinoceros silvestris | reverse complement strand
TCAAGGCCCGGTTGGATAGGGCTTTGTCCAACCTGGTCTAGTGGAAGGGGTCCCTGCCAGTGGCAGCGAAGGTGAAACTAGATGATCTCTATGCTCCCTTCCTACCAAACCATTCCATGATCCTATGATTTCTACAAAGCTTTCTACCTTGAAGTGCATAATTATAAACCACAGCCATTTATCTCTTCTTTCAGGCAAGCATTCACAGCTTAACCCTTGTTGTGAAAGCATTACTTAGGAGTGAGAACTCATCACTGATTTTGAGAAATGATCATCAAAAACTGGAGGTAAGAACATGATAATTTATTGAGTGACTCTTCATAGGATTTATTGTGCTACCAAAATATTCACTTTCATTCATTACTAGTACATTTTCATTCATTTCATTACTACTGAAGTGATTGTAACCTGCTGTAATGTGTTATTACACTCTAAATAATAGCAAGTGATTTCATATTACAGTGGAAATGTCAGATGATACCAAGAGTAATGTCTTTAGTTTTGTTAGAATTTTTATTTGTCCTTTAATACTCTTTATTCGAAGATGTTTATAGTGGTTAATGGATTGCTTTGCTGTGAGGACTTGTACATGTGGGGCTTATTTACTACTACGTACATTTTTAAGCAGAAGTCTTATAATGTGTTATTATTGTTAATATCTCCAAAATTTAGAGCGAAGTAATATTCAGTGTGAATTACATCTTACGCAAAATATTTTTGGAAATACAAACATCACAGGTCAACTCTTAGATGGTATTCTATCCAGGCATTTCTTTCAATAAAAATTCAATCGGGGAGTGAAAACACAGATAAGAGGCTTGCAGATAATGAGAGCTGCCTTTACAAACTGATGAATTTCAGAACTAACTTTTTTAAAGATATAATTTCCAATTGAATGTTTAGAGTTCAGCTTTTCAATGTTTTTTTGAATTATAAAGTTGTGTCTCTAATAAATTCTAAGTTAAAATAATTCAAACTCCTGTACGGTCACATTTACTTAAATGTGAGCATCCCTTATTTCAGTTTAGGTTACACCAGACATGACTGGTTTAAATTAAAATTAGTATCTATGCAGTGTTTTACACTTATTTCATTTAACTGATTTAGAAGCTCGTTAATCACTGCCGTGTTTCAGGCGATGGAGAATGTACTGAAGAATCTCCCTAACATATATTTCAGCTACTCATGGTTTTGGTCCTGTATCCTTTATAAAAATGACTACTGACCTATAGTAGGGCCAACTCTCATGAAATGAAATTAAGTGCAAGATATTATGTAAATACAGGGTTTCATGTTGGAAATTATCCTCTCAATTCCCTCCTACAAATTCCTATACTTATGTCGCGGTTTGAGAAGGGGGGCATTT
>NW_010391280.1:45009-45229 GCF_000710305.1 Buceros rhinoceros silvestris | reverse complement strand
TACCCGTGGAAGAAAAGGTGTCCTGTGTTTGGCAGCTTGCGTCCACCAAGGCAGACGTGGCGTGGTGGTCGGCAGATGTGTCCAGCACCAACGCGGGGAGAAGGGCGGCCTCCGCGGGGCACCTCTCTCGCTCCTGAGGCCTCCCTGCTGGCGGGGAGCCTGCCACGGGGCTGGAGGGGCCGCAGGTACCTGCCGAGGACGCGGGCACCTCGGGGAACGC
>NW_010391280.1:34443-44887 GCF_000710305.1 Buceros rhinoceros silvestris | reverse complement strand
GGTGAAGGCAGGAGCGCGCTGAGGCCCATGTGGCTGCCTGTGACCCGGGAAGGCAGGAAAAGCTCCTTGCCAGGTCGGGACATCCAGGCTGGGCAGCCAGCACACGATGGGGGTTCTTTTTCTAAGCATAAAAATTACCACCTTTTGCTCTGGGATGCCCCGTGGTGTTCGACAGCCAAAACTAAGTAAGAAAATAGTCTTTTGCATGCTGTTGAGAAGAGGTTTTTTGCAGATTTCCCTGTAAGGATTTGACCCAGATCAGTTAAAGCTCAGACTATTAGTCAGCATGTTTAGTCATGAAACAAACATTTCTCTCTGGCTTCTTGGAGTACATTTTCCAGATGCAGCCCAAATTGGTCTTACATACACAGCACAAGCCTTCTTAAGTAGTGCTTGATATTTTGCAAATTGTATCTCCATTATCCGTAATAAGGACGTATGGCTTTTCTCCAGAGCCTAAATTCTCAGTCCCATGGACTCAGTAAAGCTAGGAGTGCACCATTTATCAATCGTTTTAACATAAATCCTTGTCTGTGTGACATTTATAGAGATGAATTCAGAACGTCTCTATGGAAACTGTTGGGCTGTAGTGCATCTAAAAAGATCAACATCCCATACATAATCACTAAGGTGGCCTGGAAAGAAAGAAGTGTTTTTTATTCTATAGGCAATGCGAGTATGTGTTACATTATTTTATTCAGAAAAAAAGAAAGTATTAAGAGAAACGTTAATCTTTTGTGTTGGACTGCCTGCACATAGAAAGCAAGAGCAAATGCAAGAAAGGCCTTCTATGAATAAAACAAGTGTCCACATAAAGGGCATCTTTTGTTGCAAAATGCTCCACAAACCAGCACAGACAGTAAGTTGTTTTCTGCTGGATCACAGCAACTTCTGCAGTTGTGACTATGGTGGGAAGATTGAAACTGAGACATTTTGGAATACTAAAAAAATAAGCCTTTAAATCCCACATCTCTTAAAACTGAAATGACTGAATGGAGCAAGAAGGAAAGTTTAGATGAAGTAACAGGAAATGTATTGCTTTAAAATATAAAACTGATACTTGTAAAAAATTGGCACCTAATCTGGTATTTTGGAGAGAAACATACTAGCTACTAGGCTTTTTATATTAACTAATAACAACATCGTGTCACTGTGTTGTTACAAATGGTTCTCTCTGTGTTTTTCTTTAGTTCTCGAGGTGCAGCATTCACTCTCCCAAAAGGCTGTACTTAGTCTAGATTAAAGAAGGAAGAAGATCACCTATGAAAGAAGTTGTGGAAAAGGAGTATGCATCATAATTCAGATGGGAAGGAAGAAGCTGTACTTGGTAGGATTAAGAAGAATGCAAACGTGAAAGGGCTATAGGAGATTGTATAGTGGGGAATGATTTATGTCTAAAACACATGAATGGGAGATTTTGAGAACTTTCTGGAGAATTAGTGAATTGTTGTTATTTCTTAAAAAAAGGGTTACTATCCCATCTTCAGAGATTTGAAAATGGACCAGAGCATTTAAGTAACTGGATGGTTCTCTTGGGGTTGCCAGCACACAAGTAAAGACACAGGAGCCTGTGGCTGGTGGTCATTGGGCCAGTCCATCCACTTCCTGCAGCTTTGCCAGAGACTATCTGTTAGGAAGAGGCTGGTGTCAGTGCTGGAAACCAGCTACTTCAGAATACTTAGCCTGTCCAGCACCATCAGCAGCACACTGGGTGTTAGTCCTTCCCACAAATACAAGTTGGTCTGGTGTCTTCTACAAATACAGGCACAGATGGAGATGAATTTCATAAGTTAAACAAACAAACAAACAAAAATTGCAAACCTGCAATTCAGCTATTCATTTACACTTTCAAACTACGCCTAGGAATGTCAAGGACTAGAAAATACTTCTTAAATTCCCCTCTTCTGTTCGTTGTTATTCTTCATTATAAGGTTTGATTTTCCTGTATTCCTGAACTTAAGAAGGAATAACACTTACCCTTAAAGGGGGGAGTCTATCTTGGATATTTCAAAAAATTTCTTCATACGCACTCTGGGTGAAATTCTGCTCTCAGGCTGCAATACCCAGTTACCCTTATTTAGCCTAGTTTTAACCATGTAACTACTGATATTTTCCATTTGCTTTGCACTGATGTTAAATAGGATATAGTAGACTGTTCTCACTGTGAGCCACGTACATTCTCTGTTGGTCAAACGAGTTGCAAAACTGGTACCTCTCGCTAATAATCTTTCATCTTTCAGACTGACCCTCAAGCACCTCAGGCTGATCTAATAACGTCCATCTCTGGCAACTTCTTTAAAATATAAAAAATGTTAAGCTGCAGTAACCACATCTTTACTCTCTTTATTGATACACTTTTCTGGAGCTTTTTGAATTAATATTATTTGTTTGGGATATGTCCCTTCAGTCAAATTTGAGCAAGAAAAGAGACAGACTTGATGTGGCCAGAGAGATTTCTTATTCCTCATTTCCCTTATTCCCTATTTTCCAAGAACTGATATTTGGAAAAAGCAGGTGATATGGTTCTTTTCCTCGTAATAATCATGGATGCTGAAATCTTAACTTGATAGTACACATTTAGACAAACAGTGATGGCCAGTGAAAAAAATTCATTTTCAAAGTTTTGTAAATTCAGACTGGACCCATTTGGGGGGTCCAATACCTTAACTCTCTATTCCCCTTAGAATTAATTATGGAGAAGGTATTATCTCCTTTAGCTGGACTTTTATTATTTTGTACTTAGGCTAGGCAAGGAGTCAGAAGTCACAGCTTTGCCAGCATCTCACTGCTTAACTCCACACAAGCTCTTAACTTCCCTCTGCCTCAACTTTTCCATCTGTGCAGTGACTATGCTATGCCTCGTTTTGGAAAGCACAATAGGAAACACTCCTGAGCTGTTTAATAGTATGTTAATAGCATTATAAAAGCCACTACCTGTTTTTCATTTCTAATCACAAGAAAATATGAATCCCCAAAGTTCTAAAATTCAGGGGCGGGGGTATGGGTATTTTAAATTTAAAAGAAACCCGAATGTGGAAAATGGGAATTTCTTCAGTACATTTGCATGCAGTGCACTAGAGGGCCCTCAGGAGTTAGAAACGGATGGAATGCACTTTTGGAAGGCAGATACTTCACAGGACTTTTCATTACAGAATTTAAAATAGAAGTTGCTGGGTTTTGGTGTGGGTGGGTTTTTTTTTCATATAATGTGAGGTTCATGTAAGTTTATAGCAGTTCATATGCAAACCACCTCTCAGTACAGTTAGCTTCCAAAGAGTATTTTGCTTTGCAATGAATTACCTAAATGTGAACCATACTTAAAACTGAAATATGTGCTAGAGTACTTTGAGAACGTCAGCTTTTACCAAGTTACTTTTATTAACCTCAGGAGTTTACCAGAACGAAGGATATGTCAAGCTGAATAGGTAAGAGATTTTATATTTTTATAACAATATATATACACATAATGCGCACTTATTCTTTGTTTCTTTGAAAGGATAATAAGTCACTGTCATTTTATTTGAGAAACTATAGCTAGATTCTCTTTATGGCTTCAGAAGACTGAAGAGAATTAACCATCTTTAATGTGCATTTATGAATTATGTGAGCTATATTCATATTCAACTAGGTAAATTTGGCATTGCTAGTATATTTTTATATTAGTGAATATATGCATATTTAACTGCTACAGTTACTGGTGGTTAATATTGTATAATTTACGGGATTTCCATAACATGAGGTTTACTGAAGACTTTGTCTCATAAATAAAGGATTATAGTGATCTAGGTTTGACAAGCTTTTCTTCTAATGCTGGAATACAGATAACTGGGATTGCAAATTGTATTTCCTGATTTTGATTTAATTTAATTTATACTGTAATGAGAAAGTGAAAGATGTACCCTGACAAATTTCTAGATGCATACTGTCTCATCTAGAACTTCTATCTCTTTAAAATATAGAATGACAGATGCCATATGTGAGTAATGAAATGAAACACTACTATTTTCTTTTTGCAGTTTGCAAAGGAGATACTTCAGATCTTTTAGACTACAAGTCAGTAAACTTTGCTTACGCAGCTGGCTCCATTCATTCTCTGAAGCCGATCACTTCATCTGTGGTGGCTGATAAGAACTTAACGGCTTGAGAAGGTGGAGCATCAGCATCTCTAGTGCTAAGCACGTTTCCAGGCATATCAGTAGCCTCTGTCCATCACCCATGCTGGAAACTCTTCAAAAAAGGAAAATTAGAAATCGAGGAAGAGAAATCATGCATCATCATTCTGGCTGTAATGTAGAGGAGACTCTATGCTGTTTTCATCATGTGGATTCACTAGAGAAATGACCACTTTTGATCAGCCAAGTAAAATAAAAAACTGGTTTATTTGCTGCCTGTGCCCCCCACGGGTGCTGAGGCTCTGGACTTGCAGGTGCCCAAGGACAAGGAGGAATCTGCTTCTGGGGACTGTGTGTGTGATCTACCTGGGATTCCTCATCAGTCAAGTGGGTCATGTTTTACCCCAGCACAAAGGAGGATACCGAAAGATAAGTTCCAGAAGTCTCCAAGATGCAGCCCAAACTCCTTTTCTGGGCATCCCACTGGATGGCACCCTGTTGCCACCCAATTTCCAGGAACCCCAGCTTAGTAGCAATGGGACCTTGCTGCCACCCAATGTTGTTTATATCACCCTGCGGTCCAAGCGCAGCAAGCCTGCCAATATCAGAGGCACAGTGAAGCCAAAGCGCAGGAAGAAACATGGAACGCCTTTGTCCTATGGGCAGCACTTTCCAAAAGCCGCTTTTATGGGCCAGGAAGAGGCCTTTGCCCAACAGCCAGGGAGGGCTACGCGTGCTGTGGGCAGAACTGGAGCAGCAATAGCTCTGGAGGCAAGAAAGCACCAGCTGGATGAACGCAGGCATAAAGGAATGGCAATCAAGGAGATGGGTCACCGGAGACCTAGGGGGATTTCTGGAGCTATAAAGGCACAGTCCCAGCCCAAGGAAAGCAATATCAGGATTTACAGCGAGAGCTCTCCCTCGTGGCTGAGCAAAGATGACATCCTAAACATGCGCATGCTGGCAGATTCTCAGATAGAGAGCATCCAAGAAATACCTTCTAGCAAAGCAGTCCTGGTTGTATTTGCAAGGGGTCCCAGCACCGCAGGAACTGCTTGTAATCACGGACACTGTGGCATTGTCAAAAGACCCCTGGACACGAGTGAAGTCTTTGCCTTTCATTTGGATAGGATCTTGGGGCTAAACAGGAGCTTACCTTCTGTAAGCAGGAGATCGGAATTCTTCCAAGGTAACACATCCTACGGTTTTTAGCTTGCAGGTGGGGTGCTGAGGTTTCCTTCCCCCTCCCGAGTTAAGCGTGGGGCAGCAGCCGCACCTTTAACCCCTGTGAGCCTGAGAACTAACCCCATTGTTATAGGGAAATAAAGATGGTACCTGTGTGTAACTTCTCCAGTGCATTTATCCTGTCCAAGGGACATAGTACCCTAAAGTTTAGATTAAAAACCGTTGAGCTGCTGAGGGCAGTAACAGTTTCTCTTCCATGAGAGTCTGGAATGAGAAGAAAGAGAGGGTGTCATCTGTAAATTTTATGACATTGTACAGACTGCCTGAAGTGAAACTGGTGAAAGAAATACCAGAATACTCTGTAATTTGATGGGTATTTCTGATTTTTTTTAAAAAAAGTTTTCTCATATTTTAGAATTGACTATAATAAAATATTGTGGAAAGTGCTCACAGGAATTCACCTCTCAAACAGGTGGTAGGAAAGGAGTTTTGCATTTAGTTCAGGTAACCTCCTCAGAGAGGTGGGGGACCTTCTTGCAGAAGCTTGATGCTACTTTCATAGTACTAATACCTCTGGGAACTGAAAAATGTTTAAAAAGTGCTTCCTTCTCCCCAGATAATTAAAAAAAAAAATACTACATTTAAGTGAATCCTGCTGTACATTTTGAGGTTCACTACACACATCTATATTATGCAAAGAAATATACCCAGTAAATATCTCAATATGCCCATTACATGATTAATATAAACTTTTCAACTTAAAATTTGATTTTTTAGCCTTCAGTGAAATTACAGGTAGATTTCAGACCTGTAATGTGAGTTAGAAGTCTGCTTCTAACATTGCTATCTTGTTAAACAGGTCTTCAGCCTAACTGCTATTTTTGCACAGTCACAAATCACAGTCCCAGAGGACTATGTTACGTTTTAATAAATCATTGCTGAAGTGGGTAGCTATGTTTTTGCTGTTCATTTCTAGCTGCTGAAATTAGCTTATACCAAATATATCAGTCTGTTTCTTACAAAAAAAAAAAAAAAAAAGTAATGCAAGACTGTCTTCCAAAAGTTTTACAGCAGGAAGACAACCCAGCAATCTCCGATTTCTTCCTGCTTTGTAAACCTTCTCTTTGGCAGCCTGTACAACAATGTGAATGAATCTCTAGGAATGACAGTTTGGAGGCTTCTGAATTTATGCATACTTGCAGAGCATGGAAGATACTTTAAGCCTAGTTTATTTTTAGGAAAAAGATTTATTACATTAAGGTAGTTTAGTTGAAGGAACCCTGCACAGTGTGGCTGTGGAGATGACATAATGCAAGCCTCTGAGAACTGCTATTAGGTTAATTGTGGATTGTGTTGCTCAGTGTCTGTCACCTTACAGTATGTTTTGGACTGTCTGGGACAGACAGTGCCATTCCGCCCTCTAGTTTTCTTTTCCTCATAACTGGCTATGCTCCTATAGCAAGAAGAGCATTACTACATGATGAAAAGAGAAATAACATTATTTTGGTCTCATTTCATTTTTTCCAGCTGAAGGGTCAACAAAGCATTTGGAACACTTACTGTACCTTGACTCTCTCCATTTCTTTAGCCTAGAAATATGCTGGAGCTCAGATACCTAATATCTACTTGAGCTCACGCTTCTGTTTGGCATAATCTGGGAAACATCTTTGTTAAGAAAATTAGCAAAAATCTTAAACATAATACGAACGACAAGCGAGGTCATTCCTATAACCCATATGCATTTTGGATTAGGTGGGCAATATAAAGTTTTTCAGGGTGGCTTGTGCACATCATGGTTATTCATATGGGAAAGCGAGCAATGCAGGATTAGAGATTCTGCATGTGTGTATAAATATGCACATTTTCTGGGCTGACATATCCCTCTCCACATCCCTTTAGCTTGCCTCAGTTGTAATGTGATCGAACAAAACATGTTTCATATAGCATTAAAATCTTAAAAAATGAGCTTTTCAAAGCTGTCATTCATTTTGCAAAAGCACTTTCAAAGAACCACTTGGTAATTCCCTGTACAGGTTCTGTTTTCCCTATTCCCACAAATCCCCTACTTAGTTTTTTTTTTTATATCTAGCAAAATACTTAAGTCCTCTGTCTGCTGCCCTTGCCTTCCCTAGTTACCTGTAAACCCTTTTAAAGGTTTTTGACTGATTTTTTTTAATAGTTTATAGTATTTTTCCGTAGAATGGTATTTTTCATTGATGGAAGACTCAGGAATGATAATTCTTTCTCTCATTTTTGCAGTGAATTGCCTGAGCATGAAAAGCCTGGGGAGTGTAGATGGGCAAAGCCCTTTCGAGTTCAATATTACAGTCTAAAAGAGCATGATTCTGGGTATATGCAAGCAGTCATTCCTTACACTCATTGCTACCTACAAGGTGTGAAAAATGTTGAGCACTCTAAAACACCTGTGGACAAAGAATAAGCCTGTAAAACAACGAGAAATAGACATAAAACTGTGTCTACTGTGGAGAAAAAGAAGGGTGACCCTTGTGTGTCTGTGTTTTGAGATGGTCACATTAATACCACAGACTGAGAATTTTCACCATTTGATCACCCTAACCTGAGGAACAGAAGAGATATAAGTGACCTTGCTTAGTGTCACAGGCTTGTTCCTGTGTTGCAGCTGACAGCTGTAGGGGTAGGACTCTGGCTCCTTGAATTGTAGCAACAAGTCTGAGCTCTTTACTCAACTTTGGTACAAAATACATGGCTATTGCTATGGAGTTTTATTGCGCCATTTGCTGAGGGCCCGAAGTACTGCATGCTGACAACCACCCTCATTCCCCCCCGGGTTTTCTGATATCAGTGTTTTATCCTGCACTGAGAATAAGCACAGGTCTACTCAGTTCAGCTGGCCTTCTTTTAGCTAAAGGTTGGGCCCCCGATTTGCCCAGGACTTTTTTCCTAAAACATGCAAGAAGCTCTTCCTTTGAGTAACACCTTTGTTTGTGTCTGGTTTAGTGCAAATAGATGAAGGGATAGATAGCTTCATTGGTTGTACTTGTCAGTTTGCTTTACTGGCCTCTAGGTCATGATAAATGGAGCCATAGGTTTTTCCAGGACACACCCTGCACTGTCAGCCTGTACTTGCCAAACCACTAAAAGTTATGCAAAAGCAGACAAAAATATTATGAATCACTAGTGTCAAGCGAGTGAATATGGAAAACCTAATGCTGCCTTATGCATTTAGAATGCTCTAAAATGCTTCAATTTATCTGTCTTGTTTTCTGTCTAAATACCCAAACAACTTACGCCATACTATTGTACCTCTCAGAGGGGTACCAGAGTGCAATTTCCAATAGTCCGTTGGGTAGAGATGTTCATGTATAAGCAACAATGCAGACTGTAGTCGAGAGAGCAACTAATGCACATTTGATTTATTCCTTAATTCTGACATCCATATGAGGATGTCAGAGACATTGCAAATAAGGTGCAGAGGGAAGAAAGAAAGATAAATGGTATAACTTCTCTGCTTTCTGCTTCTGTTTATATTTTCCCTCAGAATTTAAACTCTAAAATTCAAGTAATGCTCTGTATGTCAGTTCCTCTCATCTTTCCACATTAAATTACCCTCTCCTGCTAATATATGGGCAACTAAACTCTTTCAAGTGTGACAATGGTAAGCTGTATTGCTTTACAGTGAACAGTGATGAGTTCAAGAACAGGTTTTACCCATTTCATGAAAGATTTACTCTTTTTAGTGATGGTCTCATGGGTATGCTTGAAAATATTTTCTGCTAAGTAAGTTAGAAAAAATGCCGTAGATAAAAGTTAGAGCACAACTAAGGAGTTAAGACTCATACAAACTATTTTCGAAGCCATGTGGGTTGCAGGTGTCTAAGATGATGCCTATGTTTAGGCATGATGAAGCAGCCATACAGTGATACATTACCTAACTGCACATGAAGAAGTTTCAGTACCTTGAGGTAGTCTAGTCTCAGCAGCCTGAGGTTTCCTCTGTGTTAGCTCATTCCTCTTAGGATATCCTGACCCAGTAGGTCCTAAGTGCATAAGAAATTTTTAGAAATATTTTGATGTTTAGAAATTTATATGAATTACTAGGAAGCTCGTTCTGACACAAGTTTTGAAAAATCTTTCCCATACAATTTTGCAGATCATCTTTAGATAGGTAAGTAGATACATAGATCTAAAATGGCAGGTGAAAATAAAAATAAGTCAATCAGCTTTGGCTGAGATTCTGTGCAATGCAGCTGCAGCTACAGATAAGCAGTAGCCCTTTATGTTGATATATAAAGCTAACTCAGTAAGAAGTGTGGGCAGAACACACTGGACTTATTCTGAAGTGTGCTAAACCTCCACAGGTTTGGCTGTATCAAAATGGAAGCTCTGATTTTTACCCAGGCCTTACTTTTCACCATTCAGTTAAATTCAGCCTCATCCTCACAAGGTTTGAATCAGAAGAGCTCCGGTGATTTCAGTGGGGTCATGCCAATTCATGCAGCTATGAATCACAGCCCTTATCTGTTTTAATTCAGCTCCTTCATGTTTTTCCTGCAAGTGTCAAAAATTTGAAGCTGCTTTCATTTTCCTGTAATTCAATTTATAATACAGAGTTGAAAGATTTTATTTTGGCTCATCTTTTCTGCTCCCATTTCCTCTGAAATGCAAACATTTCCTGTATTTAGCTTTTGTCTCTTAAAAATGTTTTTGTACCTTAATGGAAACTGGCAAAATATTGTTAATGTTTTCCAAGTATTTATATTACTATTGTTTATCATGTCCCTTTTGGGTAGACAGGAGATTTTTTTTTCTGTTAGAAGACAATTTATGTATTTGGCTGATGGAAGAATTCATGAATAGCTACGTAAGCTCTTATTGGAGATATAAAAATAATAGATCAGACTTGGTCCTGAAGAAAGCTGTCCTTTTTTTTTTTTTCATTTGGTGACAATTCCCAATGCTTTCTCCAGCTGGCTTGGAAAAGTGGCTTAGCCAATAGTTGCCCTGACTTGGCTGATGTCTTCTACAATTTAGGTGATGGAGCCAGAGCAAAAGAGATGGGGAAATGCTTAGGGTTTCCCAAATTAAATTCCTAAATACTTATTCAGGCACTTCAGTAGAAGCCTCATTTTCAGGAGTGCTCAGTGCTTTTTTTCCAGCTAAGGAAA
>NW_010391280.1:29105-34117 GCF_000710305.1 Buceros rhinoceros silvestris | reverse complement strand
AAGAGTGTGGATCATGGTGCTAATAAAAGTATTACTGATCCTAGCAAAAGAGAGAGATTTATGTTCCTAATGGAAGGAGACTTTCTGTGTTCCTAAGGAAACATTGGGCAGCTGAGAGGGAAATTAAAGAGGTGGTGGAGCTGTTCGTTGGGTTGGCTTGAGAAGGACTACGTTGTGTGTGCAGCCATGGCAGAGAGAAGGAGTACATTCTGGTTTTGAGGAGAAGTTTATTTTTCTCTTGGGCTTGATTGCATGTGGGGCCTATCTTACTCTCTTGGCAAATATTAGATGATTCCTTCCTAAGTATGGGCAAGAATAATTTCTTATCTGTTGTTTTAGATCAGCCAGCATCCTTTTAACACGTTGCTTTTTGATTCAGCTATATGTAGATCTATTTTTAACAGTTCTTGCTGCTTACAGATGAAGCATTTACATTAGCAGCTTTCACCATGCCATTGGCACTGATACCTGTTTTCTATGTGCTATTCTCTGTATGGTTTGCCACCAGAAAAAAAGGTGCCCTGGATCTTGTTACCCTCGTGGATTTCTGAAAACTTCATTTCAGATGCATCTCTGGCTTCACGAGCATGTGGAAGACAAAGATACAGTTTAGGCTGCATTTAACTATGTGGTAAACCGTGCAACAAAGTAGGCTTTATGTTCACTGACATTCAAGATGAATATATATACATTCTAAAGGTTTATATGTGTTCCAACACTTATTATTTAGTAAAACAGCAGCTTTGCAGTTAAATGGTTCCTCCTCTCTGTACCAAGACATCATACTTCAGTCTTTTGTCTACACCCAAAAAATATAAAGGATTTCTTTGTTCTATTGTGCGTTCAAGCCACAGTCAGTCCTGAGTCTTTGACCATTTAAGGCAGCAGCAGCATTGCATCAGCAATGAAAAGGAAAGTTCTGCTTTCCTAAGGAGATAGATATACCTGTTGCTTGATATCGGGTGAAATGTATTTATTAGTCCTTACACTAGGAAAACAAGTTTTCAATTCTTTGCCAAGGTTTCTTCTGACTCTGAGCACTTGAATTCACCAAAGCTAAGGCCCTTGACTTAATTTCAGGGAAGAACAGAATAACCTTTACACAGAAGAATTAAAGAATGTGGCCAAAATAGCTATATAAACCAGATCTCCTGTTATACCTGGGTAAAAGAAAAATACTTGTCAAGGTGTTTATTCATACTAAGCTCACAGTTATTAGTACTCTCACATATCATTTGAGAGCTATGAAATCCTACATTATAGGCCTAAAATATTACAGATAACAAAATAAGTCCACTTTGAGTATAGGATTTGCAGTGTTTCTATGCCCATCATGCAGAGAAAAAGTACTTTGCCATAAGTTTTCAGCTCTTGTAAGTCATCACCAGGTCATTGGATTCAAAGGGAAATTACAACATTGATTCACAGTGGCATTGCAGGCTCTTAATCTTCCTACGCACCTTTTAGGAGTCTGGTTTAGTATATGATTTTGTACATTTATCTCTTGCTTGAAACAGAGAAAGCTTTCTGTACGCTGGAGGCATTTGTAATGTCTTTGTTTCTTCTATTCTTGTGGTGGGTGGTTTTATATGTGGAATAAGACCAAACATTAACCACATTAACCAAAGGATGTAAAATTATTACTCCCTGGCTATTTTTCCTGCCACATCCGTAAAATGGTGTTATTATTCATGCTTAGGCAATATCTGAAGAATGATAGAGCCAGTCTGACAGAATTGCACTATACCAATGATCTGGTTTTCCTTTTTCAGATGGTCAAGCTTGTCCTGTTATTCTCTGGGATTCCTCACTAAGTCCAACAGATAATAATACCCATTCTTCAGTGAGATTAACCTGGGGGAAATATCAGCAGCTATTGAAGCAGAAGTGCTGGCAGAATGGTAAAGTTCCCAGAGCTGAGTGGGGCTGTACTGAAATCCATCATCATGAGTGGTCCAAGATGGCACTCTTTGATTTTCTTCTGCAGGTAAAACCTTCACTGAATGCAACTGTCTGCCTCAAAAGTCATATGAGCATACATGGGACTTCTAGAAAAGTAATTTTAGCTTAATACTTTATTTTTTTAAATGGGGAAGAGATGTATTTGCACAGTTTGAACTTGTTTCTGTTTTTTTTCTTACAATTAAAATATGCAAAATACAACTTATCAGCAAAAGATACCAGAAACTTAACTCACTTTCTAAAAGAGGAAGAAAAGCCTTTTGTCTTTAGACATCTTGCTTTACCTCACCTTGAGGCAGGCATAGTCTTTCTCCTTGACTCCTTGTTTCTCCAAACCTAGTTCTTGACTTTGTGCACAACTGTAAAACATTGGGTTTTACCACACAGTAAATCCTGTGTGGTCCTTCCTGTACCTCCCTAGGCCCCAGGCTTGATTTAAGTGTTTTTGGTCAGCTGAAATCTGGATCAAGATAACAGTTGTAGCAACAATTTTCCTTCTTTTTGAAAACCTAGTCAGTGACTTTGTAAAGAAAGAGTAGAGCAGCAGCTAATGAATGATATGGCTGCTGTTCCTCAGTTAGCTATTGCACATAATCATTAGCTCTCCAAATAACACCAAACTAGACCTCTGCCCAGTGGTGTCATAATTGTTGTAACTGTAGCCACACATTATGTAGTAGAATATTAATACACTCCCTGTATTATAAAGACTGAAATGAACCACTTGGTTGGAAGCTAATTTTATGACTTCCTGGGATATGACACTACTTACTGTCCTTGCCTGCCAGGCAGGTCTGTGTGACTGAGAATCCTATAGCACTTACCGGTTTATTTAAGACTGCAGCAAGTGCTGGTTTTATGCGCAGTATTTGGTTGTTTATATAATTCAGTATTTTTATAGAGTTACATTTCTCAAAATATAAAATTATGACTTAGCTTATGCACAGCCTATCCCTTTCTTGGTCCTGTTCTAGGATAAATGGATGTTTCCAAATTTCCTTAGTTACGTTTTTGCAGGCTTGTTACATTAAACAAATGTAAAACATTAAATTCTTCTCTAAAAATAGATTGTCACTTGTGCAATAAAATCTCAGAAACTGGTACAAAGTCATATGTAAACATAGTAATGATTCTAGAGTACAAACTGTGACAGAGTTAATGCTTTCATGCCATTGTCTTCTTGAACAGTTTAAAAATTCTCAGGAGTTCTGTGTTGATTTCTAATTTTAATGTCTTCTAAGGCAAGTTTTTAATCTTTATAATAGAACCCCTATTATCCAGTTAAAATAAGACACAACAGGACTGAACTGTACCAAGAGAATTGAACTTTACATGACAAAGAAACAAATTACTTTTATAAAAGTAATTGGTATCAGAGTGGTTTATATATAGAGCTGCTCATCAGACAAGAATGTGCATACCAGAAAGTGAGTAAAAGTAGGTCTTATGATTCTTAAAGGTTAGAATTTTATCTGACTTAACTTTAAAGTTTATCAGCAGTAGAACACAGAGACTCTAAAACAAAAGGTGCCAAGAAGGGAATCCGTGTTTCGTGAGTCATTCAGAAATAAAGAATAATGGTGAAAGTGGTCTCTATTAAATATACTTCCCTCAGAAGAATGGGTTTGGTGCCTTTAATAGATGTCCCTAGTCTCTGGTTTCAAATGTTATAAAACATAGAAGCAGGCTGACAAATGCTTATAGCTGACTTTCACTTGCCTTCTGCAAGAACTCAGCTAAAACAAGGACATTAAATGTAAAAAGGCTTCTTCAGTTTGGGGGGTTTGAATCCAAAACCCAATGCTAATCCACAAAGGTTGCAGCATCAATTCCTGAGTGTCCCATCACTCTGTGTTAACACTGGAATGATATTATGAAGAGGCTGGCTTTAAGGAAATTATCTCCTTGACTATTTAATACATGTAATGAAGTGTGGTGTAGATGAATTTGGGCTATACGTGGAGTCTGTCTAGAAGGACTCTGCTTCACCTTCTGGCAAAGCCTTTGGATGAGTTGAATGAGAGGTCCCCTGAGCTAGAACACTGCAAGCAGGAGGGGCTTTAGTGCCTGCAGATGCTGAATGCTGATTATGAAAGGAGAAGAAAAAAAAAAAGAAATGTGTTCCTTTCCTCAGCATTTTTGCATTTGAAAACATGAAAACTACCATGAAGACTAGTGGCAATAATACTACATCCTTAGGAAAAAGCAAAACAGCTGTCAGACTTCCATTTGATGAACCAGATTAGGAGGTCTTTTCAACACCTAGCATAGTTTCACAGCAGGAGAAGAGTCCAAACAGTTCATTTCACTGGGGTGTCATAAGAATAAAATTGTAATTTTAAAAAGCTTATGTGAACATTAATGCTTTTATGCTTAAATCAATTTGAAGAGTTAGCAACATGCAACAAACAAGGACAGAAAAATTACTTACTTTTGATAAGTAATAATTAGCTCATTAAGCTTTAAATGCTCCAGACCAGACTTCTACTCTGTAACCACCTGTCAAGAGGGGAAGCGCTGCGCCCCAGGACGATGATCTGGAGCCCAGGGCAGCCGCACAAAAGGCAGGACAGTCAGGGCCAACACCAGGAGGAGCAGCCCAGCAGGAGGAATGGTGAAAGCCATGGGTCTCATTGAGAGCCTGGTGAACAACAGGCACAGACAAATGGTAACAAGACAGCTCCATGGCTAATGAGCAGGAACCCCAAGCAGCAATCCAGGAGCATCCAGTATCCCTCCCCCCAGAGGGCTCAGAAAAGGAGTGAGGTGCCAGGTCTGAGCTTAAATGGGGCTCCTGGGCCCAAGGGCAGAGGGATTGTGTGGAGATGCCAGGTGAGACTGCTTAGGGCAATAGAAGGTTATTTGTGCACCCAGGCCCCTGGCAATGTTGTGTATTTACTCTCGGTCTCTAGTCAACAGAGTAGAAGCACTTTCAAGGAATGATTTATCCTTCCTGTGTTAGTTGGTTATCCTAAAATAACATCCTCTGATCTGGAGGTGCCTTGTTCTTGTCGTTTGTGAAGGGGAACATAAATATCTAAATCGGAAGA
>NW_010391280.1:5132-29019 GCF_000710305.1 Buceros rhinoceros silvestris | reverse complement strand
GAAGAGATGCTTAACATTTACACCACTAAAGTTAGACCTAGGTGTTAGATGTTTTCCTTCCAGGTAAGTGCAGTGTGATGAGTAAATGAGGGGTCACATGGGGAAAAAAACAACCTACACTGTAATGTGGTTAAAGTAAATATCACAGTGTAACTCAGGGAGGCTGCTTTGTGGTTATAAATGCACTCTTCTTGCATTTTGTAGCTTTTGATGGGATGCTGTGCCCCTTACTAATATTTTCAATTATTTTGTGCACTATTAGCCTAATAGGTCCCACAAAAAGGAGACCCTCTGTGTGTGTCAGACTGTGCTATTTCTATTGTTCTTCAGCAGAGAAAATGTACAAAACATACAAAACCAGAATTGTATTCACCATCCTGTTATTTCAGTTAGACAGTGGTATTGTTCCATTATTTTCAAGGAATTTCTACTGACATAACAAATCATGGCTATAAAATGGGTAAAATACGCAGTCTGAGAAATTGCTTCTAACAGTATGTGAAGTATGGGGACCAGGTTTTCAATGCCATGTCACTGCTGACTTGTCCTGAGCTTGCTTTCCTGTCAGCTGTGTTTGTGAGCGATGTCTTACAGTGACACTTTGAACCAAATACTTTGATACAGTTTTCACTTTGCACTCTGCTGTACTTTTTGTTTTAGATCTATAACCGACTAGACAGAAATTGCTGTGGATTCAAGCCTCTCAAGGAGGATTCCTGCATGCAGCAAGGACTGAAGCTGAAATGTAGTGATCAGGATGCTGTGGACCTGACGCACATTGTTCAGAGAAAGAATGACCGAAGGCACTTGGCCTTTGTAGACAATAAGGGGTTTTTTGACAGAAATGAGGACAATCTTGACTTCAAAATACTGCAAGGAATCAATGAGTAAGTTTTAAGTTATTAATTTTGTAAAAAGATTGATAATTTGTTCCCAGATGAGCGTGAGACTCTAAGTTACTGGAATAGATATCATTAGCCCAAGACAATTACAGGACGTGTCTGAAAATGTATGAGTAACCCCACTGCTGTAAAAGATACAATTAACGTGCATATGATTAAATATGCATGGACTTCCTTTGCTGAGTCGCAGTCTACATTCATTAGAATAGATTGCTATACCATGACATAAATATTGCAATTCAGACTGATGGCAAAGCTGATGAATTTTTTTGTGCTTTTCCAGATTCCCTGAATCCGCAGTTTCAGTGCTGAGGAGCCAGCATTTACGTGAGAAGTTGCTCCAGTCTTTGTTCCTTGACAAAATATATTGGGAGAGCCAAGGAGGCAGAAGAGGAATTGAAAAGCTTATTGATGTAATAGAAAGGAGGTCCAAAATTCTTCTTACCTATATAAATGCGCATGGAGCCAAAGTACTGCCCATGAATGAATGAAGCAGTCTTGTTTCTCTCTGAGAAATCGTCTTTAAAAAAAATCTTAATGAGGAAAAACCTGACAGTAAAATTGCTTTAATTCATAGGCTTATTTAATTTTTTTTCCAAAACTTGCAAGTTTATTTTCAAATAGGTAATCTTACCTGCTTTAAAAGCAGGTAATTCAATATTCAAATGTCAGCTATAGCTCAACACAGCGCAGTCTCTTGTATGTCACCAGTGAATTGAAATTAAAAAATAACCAAATGGTGCTATGAATATTCTAGTAATACATAGGTACCATGAACACTCCTTCTGTTAAACTGTTTGAAAATTTTCAACAGGATTTTCACTACATTAGGCTGGATTACTCTTACTTCCCTCATTCAAATCTGTAAAAGTTTTATTGCAAATTTAAATGGGAACAGAGATTTGTAAGTGCATAATATATTGATGAAAAATGTCATCACATCAACCTGCTGAAACATACCTAGTGTAGGAATTTGTCTTTTTAATCATGAATACTAAAATGACAAAATTTCTGAAGTGTTATTTTGTTTTATTTTATTTTGATCTTTTGAAATCTGAGGAAATTCAGCTCTTTCAAATGCAGAGGTGTTTGCACTGAACATGAGGGAAATTTAAAAAAGAGAGTGAGGATAACATGGCTTTAACAATCATAATTTATTTGAGAAATACTCTTTTTACCTGTCCAGTATGGAGTACTATTCATCATGAGTCACTTGTTACAATGCATTGTTTTCAGTACAGGTTGTTTTGATGTGTGGGTGGATGATCCCGTATTTTCTGTCTATTGATTAACTGGGTGTTACTCACAGAATCATCCTTTATGGCCACTATTTCTGAAAAAGAAATTCAGCTTTAGCTTCATGTGAATATGCTAGTAAATAAGTGTACGCGTTTTGTTTTTGCAACATTCTTGACAATATATTTTTTCAGAATATTATGAAAAAGCAGACCTGCTAAGGATGTGAGTGTTGCTAAACTCAGCTCAGAAAATGTTTGTGCTGTGTGACCAGCTCTAGCCAGCAATTCAGGCTTTGTTTTTCCATGAAGACTGACCATTGCAGAGTGACAATTCTAGCTGATGACTTGCCCCAAGTATTCCCACAGGTAAGGTTGTTAGAGAAGGTTGGATAAGCACTTTGCATTCTTAATCTTCCTCTGCTCCAGAAATAAAACACGAAGTGATAAAGTCTATCAGGACACCTATCTTGAAAATACTTTTACCATCTTTCAGGAGAAATACTACTATCTTCTTGACATGAGATAATAGCAGAAATGGGATACAATACATTCTTGTCTTTGTGTATAGTAAAAAAAAAAGGGTGTATAAAATTTAAAAATATTTTAGAAAGTGCCTGTGTAAACTAAAATGTTTCATGTCGATGTTAATGTGGATAGATGAACTTAATGTTTTAAATAACTATAATTCCACTGCAGCTATACAGATTTTCTTTCTTGGTATCAGAACAGCTATTAACAATAATAGAATTACTAGAAGAAATAGATCTCATTATAGGCAGAGTTAAAGATATTTAGTAAAATTTTAAGAACGTAGCCATCTAAATAATCTTTTATTTTAATCTGTCAGCAAAGGGCAGATAAATTTGTAAAACTTCCTAGAACTTGACTATTTCCTTGAGAGGACATATTTTAGAGTGCTTTGTGCTTTTTAAAAGCACCAATGTAGAATTTGATAGGATTTTCATATTATCTTTTTCTTAAAGTATTGTAATTTATTACCCAAGTAATTTCTATCAGAGAAACAGAAATATTACTGTAGCTTGCACTGGTAACAGAGCCTAGAGAAAGAAATAATCCTCTGGATCCATTTCATGTGGAATTCCTATCGCAGTAAATTCCGCTCTTTGATGACCATTATGGTCAATTTTTCTCATTTTCTAGCCTATCTTGCAGTTTTCTTCCTGCTAGGTGTCTGTTTGAATGGATTATCACACACTTATGGGAGTGAGAGAAAGGCTCAACTCTCAGATGCACTGAATTTAGAAGAGGGCCAAGTGGAGATACAAAAGTGTACCTGATTATGAAATAAAGTCCCATGAGAACTCTGTCTTCTAGCTGCTTCTCTTCTATGTTTGGACAGCATATCCTGGTGCCAAGTCATTGCCTCTCATTCATTGGCCAGTTGTACTTTTTTCCAGAATTCAGTCATTGCCCAAGAAGAGAAAAAAAAAAATCCTGACTTCTGATTTCTGTCTTTTCAGGTTAGGTCATTTATTTTTTATGGTTGTAACTTGATGCATTCTTTTCCATTTCTTCTGGACATGGATTAGTGTTTCCTTGAACATGCATGATACATGATATTTTTATTTGCCTGGCAGTTCAGTGCCAGCTCTTAAAGCAGCAATGTAATTGCCACTAGTAAGTAATGCCGTGAAGCTGACCTGGAGCAATGCCTCTCAGTAGTCCTGAGTTTAAGAGATCCAAGTAGCCATGATGATGTGCAGTACTTAAAAATTTGACGAAGTATGAAAAGCATAACTGTAAAAAGCAGATCTTCTGGAGACAAATCCTGCAACTGAATGTCCTTAGGAAATGAATGATGTTTTTTACTAGACATTTTTGGTGTCAAATGCTTACAGATCAAGTTGTTATTACAGCTAGTCTGCAGGGTGAAACAATATTTAGACTTATGAAGCAAGTACAAGGGGAAAGATAGGTGTATCTGTGCTGTCCAGCATGGACCAGTCAGATGTGTAAAGGCACTGTCTTCTCAAATTGCTGCAGGGACCAGTGAGTCCAGAGCGAATGGCCAATGCACACATTGTGCTTTCCAAGGGAAAAGGAATACTTCCTCTTAAAGTCTGATTTTGGGTTTAGGGCAAGACGTTCTGCATTCTGCTCTCACCTTACAATGGTGCCTTAGCACTGCACTACACATAGGCTGTGTTAACACGCCATATTTCATGCACACAAACACTCCCATAGTCTTCAGGAAAGTCATGAGAGACTTTGTGAGATTGGGCTGTGGGACAGGACTCTAATTCTTTACTGTTGATAACAAACTCTGGAAAGCGCCTTTTCTCTATAATGTTTATTCTGTTGCTTTGGAGTTTCGTTCTTGAATCCTGTGTTGTTAATAATACAAAGAATGACTGCAGTAGTGCTTATGAAGACAGGCTAGCCAAGTTCTAATTTTTTTTTTTTTGTAAAAATGAAGAACTCTGTACTTTTCAGTGCATTTGCATAAATGCAGCAGTAAAAGTATAAAAGAAGAACTTGTTTATTCATGCTACTGCATTCAAGATATCTGTTCTCCCTTCAGTAACAGGAGTAGTTTACTGGGAAATCAGTCTCAGACCACTTCCTTTTAAAACAGCATGACATTACTCCTGCACTATAGCCTAAGTAATATTAACTGCTAAGAAGAAAACAAAGAAACCTTACTCTGCCTGTGGTGGTGATCAAGAGAAAGCCAAAAAACTTGGTGTTTTAGTCATCTTTGCTAGGCTGTCATCCTTTTATGGGCTTCTGGGTTCAGACAAAGTAATGTTGCACATTACTTGGAAGGGTGTAACCAACAGCAGTAGTCCAAAACCTGTGGATGGGAAAAGATGATTCTGTCGTTCTTGAATCTGCCTGAAAGCCAGAACCACATGAAATGGAATTACTAAGAAAGTCAAGAGAGTTTGCCGATTTCATAACATCGGAAGACAGAGCTTAAAATAAGTACCACAGTTGCAGTTGTCTTAAAATTTGTCAGGAGCCTGCCAGCAAGTTAATAATCTTAAATGTTTCAGAAGCTGAGAACATGAAAACGTTTGTGGAGCACTTGAGAGCAGTTTTCCTCTTTTTGTGTGTGTGTGTATTCTATAATGCACTATATTTAAAAAAGATAAATTCCAAATTTCAAACAAGCTAATACAGATTTAGGGTACAATAAAGGGACAAGCTTCCAGTAGCAATTCTGGGAACACTTTCATGCATGTGTGCGTATGTGAACACAAACATACATATATAGTATATATACACCTTGTCTTGCTTCTGTAAAATGGTCAGTTTGGCTAATAAAGAGTGAGTTGTTTCTACAATTTGCTGTTTATACATGTATGAATTGTATTTGTGAGTTAAAGTTCAATTTTGGGTATATACGAGTTTAAACAAAACACTGTAATGGATATACTGTTCTCAAAGGATTAACTCTTCCCTTGCTAACACATTTGTATAATTTTAAAAGTTTTCTACTTAAAATTGTAGAGAAAAATAGCAATATGTTTGAATTTGAGCTAAACTTCCAGAGTGATAGCAACTCAGATGTTTTTATTGAGTTTTATATCAGATACTGAATTTCTGTTTTCTCTTGGAATTTGTGCATTTTGAAAGTCAATTTATTTGTCCTTTTATTATGAACAGTTAAAGTGTTTTCACAAGTAATAAATAGTTTGAATCTCTGCTACTATTGCCATACATTGTCCAAGAACATACAAAATAAAGTATCTTCATCAGATTTTCAGTTCGGATCTCTAGGTTGCAATAAAAAACCTGTAATATGTATTAATGTGCTACGTGGATCATTGGATACTGTTTAGAAAGAACTATGGCCTTGAAACTGCCTCTTCAGAGAAACAATCCAAACCAGATTATGAAGCTCTTCCTGTGGAAATATTTTCTAGCTGCTTATTCATGAGACTCATGTAACTCTTTCCTACTAAGCTGATTCGCTGTAGCCGTGGAGCTTCTGGTTACTGCAGCTTTAGTATTTACTGCCTTCGTTAGCCATTCTGACAATGCCTACTTACTTACACAGACGCTGAGCAGAAAACGCCATGCCCATTTATGATGCCAGAAGAGAAGTATTGGTCAATGACTGGTAAACTTTATAACAGACCACGGCAAGTACAGGAACAGGAGAAAGACACTGAACTCTATGTGGAATAGAGAATCACACAGAGTTAAAGTAGCCTAAGAACTTTTGGTCTCTGAGGTTTACATTTTTGTCATGATCCAAGAAAGACTAACAGGAAACACAAAGATGTTGAAACATTTTTAAACATTCTCTTTCCCACACCAAGTGATTTAATTTGTTTTATTAAAACCATTATTTATTTTTGGACGTTACTGCATAGTTCACACGGATACATTTGTGTAAATTCATTACAGTTCCACTGAATTATCACTTTTCTGGATAAAACAGTTTAAGTCAGTTAGGTTAATCCATGTTCTCAGAGGTTGGAGAAATGAACCCTAAGGTCAAAAGGAGATCTTAGGAGAGTGACAAAGACCTGAAGGAGAATGGCCTGAGACATAGCATGGGTTTAGACTTGACATCTAAGTTCTCTAAGCAAGCATCTGTGAGCTCCAAACAGGATCTACAAATTTTCTTTGAAGACTGTCAGCCAGTTCCACCTGTATTTCTGTGGGAAACCCTCACCTAGCCAAATACAAGTGTTTGAAATAAAAATTAAAATAAGCAGCACAGCGTATTCTTTTATGTCTCATGAAATATATGAACTGTGTTTCAAAATTACATTATTAAAATTAATTTTCCATACTATATGAAGAATGCTTTATTTGTGAATTAAAATCTGATTAAAAGATGACAACCACAATGTAGAGCTTCTCAGAACGGAAAAGAGTCAGGCAATGGGGTCCTCCTGGGACCTGCTGGGACTTATTTTGTTTACCATCTTCATCACTGACACAGAGAAGGCATTGAGCAGTAAAATTTCTGAGGATCCAAATAACGCTAAGCTCTTTTATGCATTCATATGACAGACTAATAGTGAAGAACTGGAAGGACCTCATGAAAATGAGTAGGTCAAACCTGCCAGATGAGCTTCAGTATGGATTAATGTAAAGGCTTTACTTTGTCACAATTTTAATCCTTTAGAGTTTTTAAATCTTGGACTGTGTGTGCAGGCCGATCTCCACATATCAAGAAGTATTGAGCTAATATTCGAGTCAGTAGAGAGAAGAGCAGCTGAATTCATGAAGGCATTGAAACATCTGTCTTCTAAGAAGAGATTTCTTGAGTTTGAAGATGAGAAAACTGAAGGGGCTCATAATTTAGGATTACAAAATCATGGAGATGATGGATGAAGTGAATGAAGAAAGTGTTGTTCAGAAAATCCTTCAATACCAGAGTTGTGTAGCACCCAGTGAAACCGGTGTCTCTTTTAAGCAGATAAAGGAAAGGTCTTGACACAGCAGGTATTGAACTTCTGCAACTTGTTCCCATGAGGAATTGTGGAAACTGGTAGTATCAAGAGTTTCAAAGGGGATTATACAAATTCAAGGAGAGCCAGTTTTGTATGGACTTTATAAAAATTAGGCAAGCTTTCATCCCTTAATATTCCTAATACAACAATTCTGGATGCTGGGGGATATAGGGGAAAGGCGTAAAGATATTGCCCCAAGCTCCTGTGTTCACCGCACATTGCTACAGACTAACTCACTGTGTGAGGAAAGCGTCTAAGGCTCTTAATCTTAAATAGGAAGCTCAGGCCCACATGGCTGTAACAAATCTCTCCCCAAACTCCCATTCACTCACTCTGATACTTCTTTTCAAGATCACTCGGACTTTCTACCATCACACCTGTCACTGGCCTATAACATGAAGGTTACTGAACTCAGACATTTTTCTGAACTTGAATACTCAGGACACATTTAAATCTTGCTGATTCTTTCCATGTAATGGGTTTAACCTTTTCTCTCTCTGGAGCTGAACCACTTAAATTAAAACCTCCCAACACTACACCTGCAGTTTTTATTTGGCACCTGATCCCTACAAGATGCAAGTCTTTTTCACAGGCAATAAAAACCCATTTGCTTTTCTCCTGGTGATCTCCAACGATGTGAAGCATCGGTACCGATTGTCTCTCAGATTTCAAATACAAAAGCAATATCCTTTTTTCTTACTAGATCCTTTTCTTCCATATAATATTCCTGTCATAGTGCATATCACCGCTACTATCCAGAATTGCAGTTGCCGTTTGGATAGATAAATAGTTGAATAGGTTGAATAGGTTCTCATAATTTATTTCGTGTTATTAGAGTATATCTAGCTGAATTTTGGAGAGAAGGGCACAGGTGAGAGATAGATTGTGATAAGAAATCTCAGAAGCCTTTTTTTTGGTTTTTTGGGTTTTTTTTAAGAAAAAAAGTCTTATGCAAAAGAGTGCAAGACTTGTTATCACTTAGGTAATCCACAAATAAACGCTGGCTCCAACTTGACTGATCACAAATGTAGATGGCCTCGTCTAGCTCATTCCTCCTGCTGTGGGTTCCTTTTCTACATTCAGTTCCTGTTGCACTTTCAACGAGGAGAATTCCATAACAGGGTTGTTATTGAGAAAGTTTTGTAGCATAAAAGAGAAAGGGAACTAAAAAATGCCTGTTACAAACACTAAAACTGCGGAGTGTTGTTTTGTTAATCATCAGACTTGAAAAAGCTGTACTATGAGATATTATAGTTCTGATCAAGTGCTCTTCTGCCTTTGTCTGTCCTTTTGCAGAGATTGCTCCACAGGCGTGGTGGTTCCGCCAGACTCAGTGCAATGCCAGCTACCTGAGTGGTTGCTTTCTAAAGCTGCTTTCTAACTGAGGTATGAGGCTCTCTCTGTCCAGCCGCAGGAGTCACTGCGCTGGGAATCACAGCTGGGGCCTGGGCTGATTCATGGGAATTATACCCCGCTGGGTAGTGCTTACAGTACTTGCTGCGGGTAGAAACAGTGCAAAACACCACCAAAACCTACACTTCTAGCCACGCTTGAATGCTTGCTTGGCTGTATCAGCACGAACTAAGCCAATAAGGCAACTCATGCGACAGAAGCGTTGAGGTATTCTGAGAGCCACAAAAGGTCAAGAACAAAAGAGATTAAATCCTCATTAAAATCACAGCTTTACACTTCGTTTTGCTTTGTGTGCTCATATGTCTAAACTTGAACTTGAAATGCTAGTTCACAAGTAGCTATAATGTGCAAACACAAGCTTTTGTCAGCCTGTTAGTGTTTGTGTTCCAAAGCAAGAGATCTGAAAGGCAAAGAACAACAGATTAAAGTTTATGCAGTGTCAACACCACACTGGGAAAAAATTCCTACCCTCTATCACAGTCTTATCTGAGAGATAATCTGCATGGCCATGGAGAGCTGACGTGTATTTTTCGTTACACTGTTGCCTTAGCGCTAAGATTTCTTTGATTTTCTGCCGTCAGCTTTACCACTCGGTGCAGATATCCTCCAGCTTTCACAGCGGCTGCCTTTCCTGCTAAGACAACAGAACTTACATGTGTTTCAGTACTTCTGTAATTTCCTCGAACAAAAGTCTTTATAAGCTGCCACCCTCCCTGCCACCAGATAATGACAAAAGCCTGGAAAAGTCCTGCACTTTGGATGACTTTTGCTGTGCGATCCAGATAAAGGGAGGCCACACTTTCTCTGGTAGCTGGCTCTAATCTCCTGTCCGCCAGACCCCATCCCTGGGGGCCACTCTAGCAGTCTAAAGTCTTGGAGCCACGATACGATTGTGTTGCAACACAATGTATGATTTTGCTAGATTCTGTCCCACTTCTGCATATGTTTCAAGTCTATAACACAATACTTATTGGCATCAATGGAAGCAAAGGTGGTGTCTTGTGAGGTTCAAACCTGAGCCTTGAGTTCCAGAAAAACTTCTGCAATGACACATCATATTCCCAAGCTTTGTTTCCCATTTCCCACTCAGCATACAGGTATCACCAAGACCTGTTTAAGCATTCTAGACTGAAATGAAGCATCTATTAAGCAACTTTGTTGTGTTTCAGTGGAGAAAAACCTTTTCCTATGTAGAAATTCCATAAACCTAAGCCTTTGGTCTTCGTATTGAGTTGTGCTTAAAAACCAGTGGGACTAGTATGTCTTTTTCCTAGAGATGATGAACATCATAGAGATTAGAGATAGTTTCCTCTGCATTTCAGAGATCTGCTCTGACCTGAAAAGTTTTCTAGTGGACTTTCGAATGTCATTTGGAATGGGTTCCACAGAAGAAATTCAGAAATATCCGTTTAAGATATGTATTATAACAGTTCCTTCACAACCACAATGTTTCCTTCCCCTGTAGAGAGGTGGGTTGCCTACATTCAAATACTACTTAAGTGTGCAGGATTTCAGTACGGGTACTTTTCAAGCCACAGGTGTGCTCTAACCGTTAAGATCCTTTGAAGAAGGACTACTTTGGCCAAGTTCTCAGCTGTTAATTCCCAATGGAAATAGGTGATTTCATCCAGCCTGCATGTAGACATCCAGCTTTCAGAATTTCCCTGGCTAACTTATGAGAGTGCCCAGTCAGTGCGCTGTGTTTTGTGGCACGTTTCTCACACCATGAATCATGGGCCAAGAAGGGGCTATCAACAGGATTTAGAAAGAAGATAGCTAATGGAAGATTATGCAATATGAGGTTGTATCTAGGTTCTCTCTCAGTTTACCCAGCTCCTCCCTAAATACTAAACCGTGTTTAAATACACCCCTGGGCATGATTTCACAAAAACGGAAGCTTTGAATTGTCTGTATTTGTTCTTTATGTGTTCCTAATGGAGTTCTGATTTTTCTTTATATTGGTGGGGTTTTGTATTAGGTTTTAGTAGAGATAACAGTGAATTGCTAGACTGGATGTGGTGTGACACATCTTTCCATTAACTGCAGATACAAAATCTGGCCCTCAGAGGCACGCTATGAATGCCCTCTGAGGGTCTTGCAAGAGCACAAGCAAATGACACCTTATACTGTTATCCACACATGATGCTTTCACCTGTGGTTCATGTTATATTCACAATAATTTTCGCTTAACAAACACTGCAGGTATTATTCTACATATTTTGCAAATACGATTCAGCGTTGTTTTTCATTTCAACCAGTTTAACATCTTCCTATGTAGAAGGGTATGATAAATTAGAAAATGCTAATGTGTGTCGTGAGAAAGGACACTAATGCTTTTGGGCGAATCGTTCACCTTTGAATCAATACAAATATGTAATGTCTTTAATTTTTGTCTGAGGAAAGCTCTCTGCTTGTTTCGGTTTCATAATCAGTTCAAAAGCTGCTTAACTGTGCATGTTACATTTTACATAATGACGCAATTTCAAGATGCAAAGTAATGTCGATCAAGTATAGCAGAATATTTATATATATGAAAAAAAAATCCTAAAATAATTTTGGCTCAGAATATATTTCCAGCTAGAACAGGATGTCTAAACTGTTTTGATGCTGCCATTTTATCTAAAAGTCATTCCTCATTTAAAATCTGGTAGAACATTCCCTGAAGATGTAATGGCAGCATTCCCAGGAAATACGGTAACTGTTGGCTCAGGCTTGTGATAACGATGATACATGCTCTCTCAAAAGTCAGGCTAAGCTGTGCTTCCCAGCATGGTGTGTTAAGTCTCTGATTCCCAAAGGAGAGTAAGATTAAGGAATTTGTTCCAAATAGACAAACAAAGCCAAAACCCGAAGAAGTTTAAGATAATGCAGAAAACTGAGTCTAAATATAATAATGAAAAAGATGAATGAATGAAACAGATTTAGAAACTAGGCAGCTTTCTGGGAGAAAGCTCAGTTTTCTGTGGGTGTTGTTTTTACAGCACACAAGCGTTGGGAAACTGAATATTTAACATTTTTCAGAAGGATCAAAATGGATCCGAAGAGTAAAAGCTATCTTCCTGTTTGTTATGAAATCCACACCGACAATGTGTGTGTGAACATCACAACGAATCCTGAGAGCAGAACTTATTTTAATCATAACATGGGAGTTATTTCTGCCTGACACAACAGAAGAAAAATGTAGCAAAGGGCAGAAGTGAGCATTGACTCTGACACTGCCTCCTTATAATAACTCCTTCCGGGCTCGTTCATATAGTTCGCTTGATTTCTCTTTCATTGAAGACATAGCCATAGATTCCACATCAAATTAATTAATTACTCACAAAGTTATGCAATAAAGTAGTTCTTAAAATTGACATTGGTTACTTACCATTTTGGGTATATTTTAGTAAAAGCATGGCACGCTGGAACAGCTGGCTTCCCTTTGACTTCTCGCTTTGTGAGGGTGATAAATTTTTTTAAAATCCAATGAGAAAATTTCACATGAACCTCATGTTATAATTGAAAAATGTTTCCTAAAATTCTGTGGCTGGCTTAGGAATTGATAACAGTTTTGAAAGCCAGTCAGCTGGGTGATGACAATAGCCCCATGTATGACGATACAGCTTCCAATCAGCTTTGAAACTATCACCACAGGATGTCCAGAGCGATACCTGCAGTTCCTGAAGCTGTAATCAGATTAGACAGCTTTAATTTACTTGTAAAAATATGAAAAGATTTCTGTTCATTCTCTGAGATATGTGAAGCAGTTATTAATTTTCAGCAAAGAGCAATAATCTTTAATTAGGCCATTCTGATTCTGAGCCAATTTCTGAAACGACTGGGTGACACTTGCCAGCTATCCCTATCCTTGCCGAACCTGGACGCTGGGTTGCAAAGCAAAGCCCCAGAGGGACCAGACGGATGTTAATGAAGCCCTGTGTGCTTCCATGGGCTGTTGTTAACACACATTTCACTTTCCTCTCCTACTTGTCTGTGGTTTCCTTCTCCTGTATCTCTACAGGCAGCTGCTTTCTTGTAGTGTTTTTTTTTTACTGTAACTCTGAGAGCAGACAAAAGTGTGTTTCATGAGTTAACAATACCAGTGTTACAGCCCAACATCAGAGTTGTAGGGATTTTGTCTGTTGGGTGGTTTATCTACAGCTGTACAGAAATATCTCCTTTTAAACAGGCCTGTTTCCTGGTGCTTTGATATAGTTCAGGGCTGCAAATGTATAAAATTTCTCACACATCCAAGACATTTCAGTTACATAAAAGGGCATTTATGAAATATGATGGACTGAAAAAACAGAGCACTCTAAATATTACATGCAATAAGATTTTTTTTTAAATTTGAGTTTTGGAAACACTCCTTAACTTGGAAGCACTCAAATAAGGATTCAGTTTGCATGTAGTGTTCATCAGTTTTTACACAATTATTGTTCCATGGCATTTCCTTTCTGCCAAAAGTAGGGCGCAAGTAGTTAAAAAGATAATTTCATGTTTATACAAAACATTGGCAGAAAGACCTGGTTATATTGTGGGATTGTGGGAATGGGTGTTCAGTTCATGTGCAAGTGCTCAGGTCTCTCTTCCACTTGCAGAGCATGAGGTTGCCCTGCGGGTCTCTATGCAAATAGCTAGAGCATGGAATTGTAAGTGTAGTTAAGGGTCTGGATTTCATTTGGATAGCAACACCTTTATTTATTTGCATACGCACTTTAATTCACAGCTGGTGAAGTGGTAGCTCTTGCCTGATGTGATGATTTGTGATAATAACTACATTAAAATTGGTTAGGGTTCTGAGCATGAAGACATGACTATTTTCTCCAGGTATATCAAATAATTTCTCAGAAGCTATCAACTATTTCTTTAAATTGCTTTGGTCAAAAGTCAAGATACTTAGTACAATGAAGGGAGCCATACATCGGACATACAGACTTCTTTCTATGTTCTAACTGAATGTTTCCTTAGCCTCGTCTCAATTCTTTAATCCCGATTGAATCACATTTTCAACAAATAAAGAGAGAGCTTGTGAGGGTTTAAATACGCACAATTTTGAGGATAAAATTAGTGATGCCCTTAAAAATCAGATGTTTGAGAGACATATTTCAAATTCAATTGCTCAGAAGAGAGTGATAAAAACCAAAATAGAGCAATACTTTGAAGACAGATTTTAAAAAAGAAAAAAACCGACAAAACCCCCTAGAAAACTAAAAATCCAACAGGACAGATAGATAACTGTAGTAGTAGACTTAGTTTTGTTTATTTTTCTATAATTCAGCCATGAAGAACTCAGTGTTTGATCTTTCCAAGCTTGCTTTATAAACACTTTCAAGTTGACCTCAGTGAAAACAAAAAAGAGGATGAAAGCATTAAATGAAAATTAAATAAATCCTTGAATGGCTTTTGACTACTCAACACCGGGTGATTTTTTTCTAAAGATAATCCTTGGTGTAGAATAAACTCTCATGCAAGATGAGCATCTCTGTTTTGGGCACATGACATCCTCACTTGTCTTCTAGCATTTGCAGAAGCAACCTGATGCTGCTGCAAACACAGCCTTGCATCCCAGAGGGCTGGCAAATAGTTGTTTTTAGTAGTTCTCCAGCATAAAACAGGGGAATCTGGTTTGGATACTATTGTGCAATTGTTGCATGTAGAAAACTTCCAGACTACTCCCTGGGAATCAGAGTGGGTGACAGCCGTGCAAGGGATGGTAAGTAACAGCATTTTAGAGGCCTCCTTTGCTTTCCCAAATAATTTTCAATGAAGTTTTTGTCATGAACTTTGAAAGCATAAATTAATTAGGTTTCATAACAAAATGAGCTTTTTTCCTTTTATGTTTCCTCCAGATCAGGTCAGGGAAAGCTCAATTGCTTCTATTTTCAGGATAATTCAGGCAATTTTTTATAGACAGGGACGAAACTTCACCAGAATCTATTAAAGAAAAAAAGGCTGCTTTGTGCAAGCCCAGCTGCTTGGAACTGTTCCAGCACATACCCTATAGGAATTAATCTTGGGTTTTGGGGGATGGTGTGTCTAAATTACCATAAGACACAATTTTCCATTTCTGAGGCTTGCTTAGTACACAAGTCTGTCTTAATGGAGCATGGTGAGTCAAGTCAGCCACTGGAAAACGAATACCATAAAGCATCTCCTTGAACACGTTTGCTCACTTTGGCAGAAATGATCTGTAAAGCTTCTCCTGAGATTCTTGCTTTTCTGGGAAGAGAATGCATGCAGTTAACCCGCTGAACAATTTAGTATGGATGAAGGAGGCATCGTGGGACAGTGAGCACTGTTGTGAGACAAACAATGCCAGAATCAAAATCTTTGTGAAGATGTTCACACCATCTCTAACTGTCCAGCTGCACAGCAACTTGGAAACAAATGTTTCTCTTAGAAGAAGGATGATGTACAGGATTGTTTATCTAGACTGGGCTGCTTGTCATAGAGATAGCTCAGAACTGGAACCAAGCAGGAAAGAGGAGGCCAAGATGAAGAGTATCTCAACACAACTCAGCTGAATGCATCACAGTGAAAGGCAGGTCCCAGAACTAGCCATAGAGAAAGAATTGCGTTCCCAAGAGTGGGGAAAGCAGTGAGAAGGAACGCTGGGTGATTAGATTGTCCTAGCTGTTTATCTCAAGGGCCTGTGGGAGCAAGAGGAAGCTGGCAGCTGAGGCTGGCCCCAGGGGCAAGTGTGCTGTCCCCTCACCCCTAGCCGGGAGGGACAGGGTGGGCCCAGAGGAAGCAAATTCAGCCAACAGTGGGGACCACCAGGCAAGTCCACGTAGTCACAGGGCAGGTGCAAGGCCAGGCACATCGTATATACAGTATAGCATATATACGGTATAGCTCAGGCAAGGTCAAAGGTGGTAGGTCATTTAGGGAGAGAGAACATAAAACATACAGGTTTCTGTTAGGAGGTGACAGTGAAATGGAGGGGTGCTAAGGTTCACTGCAGAGTAGAGGGGAGGGAGGCTCAAGGATATGTGTATCTGGGCAAGAGGGGGTGCAGCAGCTTGTGTTGGGCAGTCATGGCTGCCAATGGACTTGGAGGTCCAATTCCTTTAAGACAAATTGTAGGTGCAATTTTTTTTAAGGCAAAAGAGTTTAGGAAACAAAGCTTTGTTTTTCCTCCTGGCCTTTCAGTTGAGCCTTGTTGGCTCCATCTCCACTTCCTCTCCACTGCCCCTTTATAAAGTGGTTTTCCTCTCATGCCCTGGCGCTGCAGGGTTGTGGGGCTGAGGTAAAGATAAACTGAGGAAAGCCAGGAAGGGCCAGAACAGTACTAGAAGAAGCTGTAATTAAAAGTCTTCTAAACTGAGGTCATGCTCTTGCTATAGAAGGATGGTTAGTCATGACAGTGAGCAAATAGTAAAGAGCGTAATGGTTTAAATGCTCTTGAATACCAAGTGAATCAAACAGCAGGCTAAGGAACATCATAATATAAGTTTAATATATTAAAGAGACAGGTCATTCTTGATTAGAAGTTTGCACCAAATGTATATGAATTCAGTATCCTTTTATGTTCTTTGAAAATGCAAAAATGTATGAATTTTTCACTTTCGCATGTCATGTTTCACACCAAGATAGTTCTAGGAAAGAAAAACTTTCTTCTGGGAAAAATTAATCTATAAAAAGGACTTAAAAATTCACTATTGTTTCAAATGGTTCCTCATTGTCTGTACTTTTTAAACCGGCTTGAACTACCAGACCTCCAGTTTGTTTTGACTGGCTTCTGCCTGATACCATCTCCTGGGTTTCCTCAAATCCTTGAAGACTGTCACTCTGTCACTGTGGAGAACGTAAACAGCCAGCTTGTCACTCAGGCCTGCACCTTTGGTGTCAAACTGAGCCTTGCAGTTCTGTGCAGCTTCTATGGGATACAGCCGCCTTCTTCCATCTGCAGCTGAGAGTTTTTACAAGCTCTTGTATCATGCCTGGAGTCCTGAAACATCCTTGTCTCTGGGGTGAGCTTGCTAATTGCTGTGTTGCCATACATGCAGCCATTCATAACACTACTAGTAAAGGTTGTGACCATAGCAGCTCTCTTTCTGGATCTTACTAGTGGTCTTCAACTCCCTAACACATCAAATGCAAACATTGTCTCCCTTTCAAGAACTTCCATGGTGTGTTCCTATTACAAATTCTATTATGTGTTAGTGCCAAAACTAATAGGCTCTGACTGGCTCATGGTGCCAGGGTCATCACCAGACTAGAAATGATGTAGCTAGCGTTTTGCTATTGTTTTTACCGAGGATTGCCTGATATACAGGTCCATAGATAGTCCCATGTACTGTACAAAAAGGCAAAATGTATTTGACACTTAGCAGGAGGTACAGAAAGAACAAGGACCAGTGTTGCAAAACAAACAAAAAAAAAGGTTGAATCAGTGGATTCATTATTTTGTCAGCCAGAAGGAGTTGGACACCCAATGATAATTCTTCACAGGATAAAACAGAATGACAGTGATTTTTTGCTGTAAGGCTAATTTAGAAATGCTTTTCCAGTGCCAGTGGAAATGGAATATGACTTTTTGGGTGATATGTTTTTTCTTTAGTATGACTACAGAGATATGAAATATATGATTGCCAACTTGTGTTCTGTTTTTTCACTCTAACTGTGCAAACGGAATGAGTGAAAATGGAAAAAGACCCACAAAGTAGGTGGAATCCTGTCCATAATAGCCATGGAATTCCTGGATGGAATGCAAGAAGAGAAATTAATCCACTTTTGTGATTAATGAATACAGACTACAACTTGCTAGAATTTCACCACAGTTTGTGACAAACGTGTAGCTAAACCTCTAACATATGATTATCAGTCTTCTGCTCTGTACTCAAACGTGAGACAACTGCTGACAGAATTTGCTCCATATGTTTTATAAAGTAGCCTCCAGACACTGGAGTTCTAAGATGAAAAATGTTTTGAGGAGTTTTGAGTTTGCAAACAAACTATAGAAGTTAAGATCTCTCTGGTAGTTCAGTGATAGGTTGGGACTAAAGTTCGTTATATCCCAAGAGGAATTTTGTAAGTAAGACAATAGCAGCATTGTTTCAGGCAAAGGGAGAAGGTGATTTTATAAAGCTAACTTGTTCTTGTGATGCCTTGGCATTTTGCTGCATGTGCAGGAGGATTTGCAAATTCAGTCAACAACAGCCCAGCCTTGATGAAGTCTGAATGAACCATTGAGAACATTCCTTTTGAGTAATAGCTTTCTATATGTCATGAAATTCTGTAAACATATTATTTGCTGATTGCATTTGACAGACTATCTGCTTCTCGAGGGAATAAAATCTGAAACGCAGCTACAACGCAACTGGTAATTTTAAAGAAATATGCCAGAAAGGTTATCCTAGACATACCGATCAACACGCTCTCAGGCTGATGTCAGATGGTGGCTGAGTGCTCTGGCAAGCACCAACACAGCACTATTTCTGTGGGAAAAAACCCCACAATCTTTACAGGTGGTGGTACTGCTTCTTACCCTCCTGCTCACCAAGTCAAATTCTCCCCAGCTTTGTGTCCTTGTGCATATCCGTGTTTGAATTCACCCACGTGCGCTCATCTTTTTCCTGATGTGGTTTAAGCTCTGCAGTGTATAATGGCAATCAGTTTCATGGGTTATCAGTTCACGGCAAGTTTTAAGTGTGCAGCCTTTTAAAGAACATAGTTTCCTCAGTCTCCTGTGAGTTCCGAGTAGGAATTTGTACCTGACAGGCACCACCCACTGCATTTTCTTTTGCAATGTGTCTTTCTCCCCTTGGAATAAGCACTTCTGATCTTCTTGTTGCCCTTTCCTAGTGTCTTGGGTTTGGACATTGTAAGGTCAGAGTAGCTTTGCTGTTCTTGTCAAAAGAGCATGAAGGCTGGGACCTCAGTGGGAGAAATGTGTAAGCTTTAAGCAACCGGAGGGACTGCAAGGAACATTTGCTATTTCAGTAACACTGGACTCAGGTGTCTAAAAACCATTACTTCATCCATGGAAATGAGCTCAACTGAAAAATAGTGAATTAAAAAATATTAGAAATAAGCATTAGCTTCTTTCCCATGTCTCCTTATTTTCTGTGCTCTAGCGACTGTGTACGTTTCATTTTTTAAAACCTTTTTCTCCTTTCCTAGCTAAAAGATGTAGAAATATGCTTTAAAAACAATAAATAATAATCGTCTTCTTTCCCCCAAGATTCTGGTGTTGGTCAGCAAGTAGGGAAATACCCCCCAAAAGGGTAAAACTAACACTACAACTGTGAGCTGTGGCAACATTGAGGTTGCATATGACTGGTAAATTTGCACTACATTTTTACTACTGGTAAAAATGCACTACATTTTCTTCTGAAATGTAGTGTGTTGAGAAGTCAGTGCTCTCATGGCACTTGTTGTGGGATGGGAGAGAGAGCGCTGACCCAGGCATTTTACTGGCGGTGTTGAGACAGTCAGTGCAGCTGTTGTACAGCAGAGCGAGGAGAAAAATTTCTGTCAAATTTCTGCTGTGTGGGGTGTGAGTGGGAACATTTAAACCTTGTGTTTAGTTCCCAGATGCACAAACCACATGTCTGAGCTGACACACAGGGAAGTATTGTTCATCAGCTAAAAATTGGCATCAATTACTTCCTCCCTTTGGGCCAGACTGGGAACCATATTGTGACTCCTTAGCTGCTGTGGCCACAAAATTACATACTGCCCCACACCAAAGGTTTAATTATTAGTCCAAAGGGAAGAGCTGTACGATACCACAGAAATCTGAAATGCAATAGAATGAGACAGGTAGCAGGAGGCATACGTACACGAGTTCAAACTGTCTGATTAAGGGAGTCAATGCAGGTATCACTGCACGTGCCAATGTCATACACATTTAGTTCTATTTTTTCCATGCTCTTTAATAGATATTGGAAAAAAATACAGAACAAAATTAAAAACTTCAACCAGAGAAGAGAGCTGTTGATGTTTACGAGACCTCGGCTAGACTGTGGTCAGAGCAGTTGCTTTGCCTCTGCTGCTGTTGTTTCCCAGGCTAATTCCCCCATGTGAACTACAGCTGCAAGCAGGTGGCAGTGCACGTTCGTATGTGCTCCATGTAGGAGAACTGCCTTTCTTTGTATCTTGTGCATTTTTTTCATGCTCAGCTGAAAACATAATTTACAATTGCAGGCAGATGGAAACAGAATTTCACAAGATGAAAGCAAAATACTTAATCCAAAACCCCTAGTGTTTTGGTTTCCTTTCGTGGTTATATTTGAAATATAAACATGATTTACAGTGAAATACGTCTTTAGAAAGAGGTCAGATTGGGTGAATACATAAGCTGATTTCTTCTTCTTCAGATGAAGAAATTGGAAAACATCAAGCCTTTCCCGTGTTGCTACATTTTTTTTTTCCCCATGGAGAATTGACTTGATTGTTCTCTAAACATTGTTTCCTGTTCTTCACAGAGGGGAAATGTTTGTTCCTTGTTCCTAATAATCAGACATACTGTAATGGCTTGCTCACTGGGAAGAAAAAAAATACAGGACTGATGATTAACGTTTTCTTTATGCTGAAATTTTGAAAGGAATAGAGCAGAAACTGGTCTAGTGATATATGTGTAATACTTTGGAAAGCCTGGCTAAGCTGGAGGATGTATATCAAACACATAGCAAGAACACACAGAGGCATTTTTCGCCAGAGAAAATTGAGAGAGGTTTTTCTCTTTGTCACTTCTTGTTCAAGTAGGCACAAATCTTTTGGTGCCTGCAAGAAGGTACAACTGCAAAATCGGAAGGAGATCACACCAATGCTATTTACTTTATTTTTTACTAACGTCACTAGTTACTTTATTTTCGATTGATTGGAATGATAACAATATATTATCCAAATGGTAATTTTGTATGTCCCCACAGATAATTAAACACTATTTAGGCAAGATTTGTTGGAGCGACTGTTTCAGGATGTTCCTGAAGCCATAGCTACTCCCCATGCATGGCGACTATGAAAACCAGGTTTTTGCCTGCAAGAGAGAATTTGTCGGTTATACTAGCGTAATTACCACTGGAGCCAAGGTGCACAGCTGTGCATACTAAATCTCCTCTTAAAATGACATAGGGCAAACCAAAACAAAATATTGCAGTTAAAGCCACAGCCACACCATTTTCCTGCCTTGATTTTTGAGATAAAGTCATATCACAACTTATACTTAAAAAACGCAGGCAGAACCAAACGTTATATTTTAACTTTTCCGCCTCTATGGGTAGATTCAAGGCATGAAAAATCTGCTGGGATAACCAAGTTATTAATTGTTTTCTAATTAAAATAGTTTAGGAAAATAAGTGTATCAGCAATGATTAATGCCTTCAGTGACCTACAGTTGTTCACAATGTGTTCAATTCAGTACAGATTAATTTTTATAGTGTAAATGGTGGTATGTCTCAGCATTGGTTCCTCATCTTTGAGCATCCTTTTGAGCCATGGGAGACAATAAGTCTATATGAATCTTTACCATCCCCATTCTACGGAACTTTTTGTTTCCTACTGCCCATACTTACATGGGGCATTGCTGCTTCCAAGGATAGTCTTTTTCTGAATCTCATTCCCATTCTAGCTGCTCACCTGGAACACTGACTTACTTTTCCTGCTGTGGGTTTAGAGTAAGAGTTGTTACTATCCTAAAAACCAGCTTATGAATTGCTGTTAGAGCATGGGAAAAGACTGAGAGTGATTTAATCTTTCTTGAGTTTTTTCACAAATCCTAAATATCTCAAGAACAAATCCATAGATGATACATTTAGAATGAAGTGTAATCCTGTTCTTAGATGTCCTTGTTTTGAGAATTCCTTCCTCAGTTTTCCTTCTGAAAAATGTAAGACAAATGAGGAGATAATTTATATGTGGTTTATATTCTTCACAGATGTTTTCAGTAATTTAATGTTAATTCTCATATGTAATAGATTTTGTAATAGTTTATCTAAATTACGATATAAAATAAAACTAATTAATTAAAATGTAAATGACTATTTGAGCGATGAAAATAGAAATGAAGGAAAATGCACAAAGAATCTAAGACTAACAAGCATCCACAGAAAATAACGATACTATGTGGAAAAGAAGTAGCCTAATATATTTTTTAAAATTATGAATCTTTAAAGTCATATCTCTGGAGGAAAGAGGAGTTTTGTAAGGATTTTATCTTTATACACAGCAAGAAAAAACAATTACGTTAATGAGAAAGGAAGAAAAAAGTTTAAACCTGAGGGAGAACACCAAAGTTGAACTGAGTTTGAACAATGTTGAACACTGCTATGAAAGATAGTTGCAAATCTTTTCTGAGGTGCTTATATCAGAATTCCAGCTGACGAAACAAGGCGGGGTCTGTGTTTCTCTGTGTTTATCTAATTCCACTAAGTTTGAAGAATCACACTGATTCCTGTGCATTGTATTAGAGGGAAGACATTGATAAGCTGGAAAGATTCCAGGAAAAAGCAGAAAAATTGAGTGGAGGGCTAGGGTGTGAAGTAAGAGAAAGAAGAAAGAAAAAAAAAGTCCAGAGCATCATTCCTTAGATAAGCGTAGTGAGGACAGGCTGAGTGTTGCAGCCTGTGAACTCTAGGAGAGAGTGAAGCTGTATGCTCATAATAACGTAACTAGAAGAACAAAATGGCACCAGTGGTGGTTGTGGAACAAATAATAAAAAAATACCCATCAGTGAAAGTCAGTGGTTCTCCTGTCACAGCACATATTAGCTTGGTATGTGTCAGAAACTAGTCCCAGGTCCCAGTTTCTGCCACTGCATAACCAGAGCTGGGGCAGGAGCCAGCACTGGCCTCTGCCAAGTGCCAAGGCTGCGGCTCGATGCTGGTTCACAGCACTTCCAGGATCCATCAGAGCCGGGAGCTGGGACCTGGCCCTCCCTTGACTTGCATGTTCAGGTGAAGGCAGGCGGCACCCCTGTGGCACATGTGCCATACACCATCCCCTGCCTTCTTCCAGCACAGGATCCCCCAGGCAGAAAACTTTTGTTTAGAGCCAGAATTTTGGTAGAGGACATACAGCAGCAGTTCCCATTGGTGGATATTTATTACATATTGCAGTATTGGATTTTATCTCTATGTGGTACAGCAGAGGAGGGAAAAGTAGGCACCATTTTCCTTCCTGCACAGGAGTACGGTCACACACAGAATCAGAAGGATGCTGAAGAATGATGCTGAAGCCATGGCCAACTGCTTTGGTAATGTAAGCAAACTGTAAACCCTAAATTCTCATTAAACTGATCTAAATCTGTCACAGAGACAATGGACAAACTAGGTATGCATTTAAGCTCTAACTACCATGAGTTTATAATAAGCACATAGAGGATTTTACGCATGAATATTTGCTATTATTTCATGTTTCAGGATTACTTCAAGGTAGGAAGTAAGAGTTGGGTGTGTTTTGAACCTTAGAACGGTGCTATAAGTTATACAAGCAGTGACGACGAGGAGGACAGAAACACGAAAGTGTTGGGTGAATTGCAAATATGTGATCAGTCTTAAAACATCAAGGTTTCAGCCTGAGCTGAAATACTCATGTGAAATTTTCGCACTGTGGTTTCTCATACTGAAAAGGTGATGCCTTTTGTAAGCTGCTGTGAATGTCTGAAATCCCTGCTAAGCCACGAGAAATAATTAGATCAGTTGACTCAGATACAACAGTGCTATTATTCACCGACTGGGCTTACTTGTGACCCTGGAAAGGTCTATATTTTTACAGGTTTACAGGGCTGAAAATGAGACTATCTTATAAGATGCCACAGCCCTAAAAATGACAAGTAATGGGTCAGAATTTGGTAATAAAATGAGGTATTTTGAGGATTTGGGAATTAAGTAGCACCCACATCCTCTTCCTTTAGGGTTTTGCTTCCTGCATGCTTCCACGTGGCTTGTGTGCACCTCAGCAGGCAGCC
>NW_010391280.1:622-5048 GCF_000710305.1 Buceros rhinoceros silvestris | reverse complement strand
CTAAATCCTTCTGTTAGTGTGTTTATAGCAGCATAACCCTTAATTCAGTGGCCTTTGATGGCTCGTCTCTGGCTGTCACACAGCACGCATGTGCAGGAGACACACCAGCTGTGGAGTCAAGCTGGCAGAGAGCAAAGACTAGAGACTAACGAGACTTTGCATAGCTCCCAATTCTCACATCAGTGAAGTGCTCCTGTGTGTCTCCAGTAGCTCCTGCCAGCCTCGTCTCTGCCTCGCAGTGAAACAGTCCTTCACTGCACTCATTTTCCCTTTCATTTACCTCTGTCTTCTTTTCTGTGCCCAGCTAGCAGACGCAGGCATCTGAAAGGTTAGATGCACTTATGTAGGGTGGGCTTTCTGGGAAACTGTGGTCTGCGTGATGCCTCTCACTCGAAGAGCCTGTAAATCACTGGCATTTGGAAAACAGAAGGGTATACCAAGATTATTTAGATATAACTGGTTTCTATACTTTTTCCCTAAGTAGCAAGTACAAGCAAGCGAAGTCGTGGGGTTACATTAGGTGGATATACTTTATGGCTCAGTAAGGCAGTTTTTGAAGGGAATACATTTAAAAGAACTTCTGAAATTTTAGTAACTCCATTTAATTTCTTAGAATAGTTGGATGAAAAATGTAGATATAGTCTAAAGAAGTTTTTAAGGGATTATCATTGTAAGACTGAGTTTGGCAAACGTATCGACCTGTACCAGGTCAGAACTCTGTGTTTTAGATTTTTACATATATGGTCTATGGTTGATAGGTATTTTTTCTCTTTCTCTGATATGAATTACCTACCTTACATTGAGTAAACAGGCTTAAAGCAAACAGGAAAATGTCACCTTTTTTCTCTAAGCTCATTCAGTTATTTGTTGAACACGTCTCTTGGATTGAAAAAAAATTGTAGCAACTTCAAATTTGTCTGATGGAGTTTTTCTGTGATTCATTGAAATGTGCTCTGATAAGTTAGAATACAAATCTTTCCTTGACAGTAAGAGTGGCCAAAAGAATCCTCTTTTGACCTTAAACCCTACCACAGTTCATACAGCAGTATAAATTTCAGCCTGTAGATGTCGGTTATCTGCCTGCGTGCTGATAATTTGTTTTGTACCCATGCAATGCAAATGAGAGCAAATGAGAGTACCCCGAGTCTACTGGGTACTAAAGAACACAAAATAATGAAGTGTCTGTTATGTATGCCTAAGAAAACTACGGGAATGCAAGTGGCTGTGGCAAGAGGTGAAAGGGGCAGAAGTGACGCACAAGATCTGAGTGGTGTCACTGTTAAAATTTGTTTCTGATTAAAGAGCTACTTGTCATGATGATCATTTAGCAGAGGCTCAAACAAGTGACCATCAGAGAGTGCTTCACTAGAACTGCAGCGATGAGGATTTGAAGGCAAATGTAGCTATCCTACCACAGCTGCTGGAAAATTAATATCAGTGCTAATGAATAAAAAGACTTTTGGGATACTAGGAAACTGCAGAGTTAGAAATGTGTTTTTTATTTACTATCTCTAGCAGAAAGATATCTCAATACTTTCCCTGTTACTACAATTTTCAAGATATTTGGATTTATAAGTCCCTAGGTTCTGAATAACACATGCCTATAACAACTCCTACTCATTAGGAGAAAAGTTACCATGAGAGACAGAGATGGAATCTATTTCCTCATAGTTTATTTTATTACACGTGCAAGTACCTCAATCCAGTTCCGTCTTCTTGCTAGGTAGGTTTTCATAACATCTGTGGTGGTTCTTTAAGCAGTTTAAAGTCCATTGCCTTAGAAGTGTAATAGCTGGTGGAAATGTGTCGCAAAAAGTCGCTTAAAGCAATAACAAGCTTAAAAAAGCAATAGATATTACTCATCGACACTGATTACAGGTTAAGGAAAAAAAGAATATTTTATAATAGAATCTACTTGATGAAATATGTTTTTTGCTGAAAGACTGGTTGTTTGGGAAATATCTTGCATGACTGTTTTTTGTAATGGTTGTGGATACTAAGCTTTTTTAAAATAAGCGGATCCTAAAATAAACTTAAAAACATAAGGGGGCCTAAATTAGTCTCCTAAATTCTTTTCAGACACCTAGCTACATGGCTTCTCTCTCCTTTTCTCTAAGCACTCCACAAATCCCCCTGACCCTTCTTTCACTTGTTCCCTTAAATTTAAGTTACTATTTTTTTCAGCATTTCAAAAAGCTGACTTCTTAAATTAGAATACTAAATTTAGATTATGAGTTCAGTCATATCTGAGCATTAAAAACTAACAAAAGAGGAAAGCTGGCTCAGCTTCATATCCACATCCAGAAGAAAACATTATATTCTAATTATTACAGAGAAGCATTTGAGACTATGTTAAGAGGGATTTCTAATTTTTTAAGAGCAAGTGTTCAAATACTGTTAAACTTTCACAACTATGTAGACGCAAGATTTCTTAAAAAGTTTTGGAAATGTGTAGAAATCACAAGGAACCTTCATAACTTCAGAACAGTTTCAAAATTCCTGATATCAGGCGAACTTTTCCAGAACTGGAATGTCTTCTGCTCAAACCATGACCTGGGTGGTTGCATAGAAAACGCAAAAGCTTTGTTAGTTTCTACAGTTAAAATAGCTGGAGAATTACAATTTTCAAAACTGTTAGCTAAGAGCTTGCTGCAGTCTTCTGGCATAGATGGAAATGAGACCGTACTAAGTCAGTATGTCCGTTTCCCTTCTAGTTCTGTATTCTTTCATGGAAAATACTAGTATTTGCTGAAGTCATCAGCTGACTGCAAATAAGAATTCCGTTATCCAAATACTTCTTTTTAAATTCACTGCTATAGCGTTGAACAAAAGAGAGTCTTTCAAGTAAACCGAGTGTTATTGTATGCTATGAAAGATATTTTGTAATTTAACTGCATTGAACTACGAAATCTTGTGTTTGATTGAGAAAGGTTATAAAGTGGGATGAACTGAAGAACCTGGTGTGAAACTGGGTGGTAGATAACTGGAGATGGGGCTCTGCTTGCCAGAGAGCCCTGGCCTCAGCAGAAACAGCCCTAGACAGAGAAGTCCCAGGAGAAAGTGATAGGAACAACCTATTACCTTGAAGTCAATACCTCTCTGTAAAGAAACACTGGAGGATAGCGGAAAATAGAGCTGACAGGGCTATCCAAAATGTTGGGGGATTTAGTACCCCTTGCCTGTTTTGCGAGAGGGCGTTTCTCCCCCATCCAGTTCTGCACAGAACTGAACAAAGTAGCTACTTCCCTGGCTCTGCTCCTATGAATAGCAGGTTATTTTTGTTACTCTGAGCTGTCCCTTTACAAAAGTGGAAATAGCTTCTAATGTTCGCAAATATTTTTAGAGCAGGTCAAGTGAGGGTCCAGTGGCTTTATAGGCACTTACTAGTGATTTCTTATCTAGATCCACTCTTGCCATATGCTTCCTATTTTTCTTATTTGCTTTATAAAAAAACCCTTTAGCCATTTCTGCTATCATCCTGATGTAACCTCCAGGTAATCTGCAGGAAGAAAGGCAAAATGATGCCATCTTTGACGAATGAGCAGGGAGTGCCAATTTCAAGTTAAGAAAAACCTTTTGTCTTCTAGGGTTTGCTTGGAGGACAGGGAATTGAGTGTGTGAGACAAAAATTTATGATGCTTTCAGAGAGAGATTGGATGTCACTGTTCAATGGCCTTTATCAAACTAAAATCACAAGAATGATATTTACACTGCCCTGGTTGCAATATGCAAAAGGAATGATCTGTGCATGCTTTAGAGTATCACTTCCAACTACAAGAAAGTAAAGATGGCAGGAGGAGTAGGAATTTGCTTAATATCTGTTAAATCCATGCTGAATTCATTAAGGCAGTTTTAGAGTTACATGAGTTCAAACGAGCCGGGAAGTTAGCATGAACTCAGCGTTTCTCTTCTCTCGCTGTCTTGCAAAGCGCAGTACCCAGCTGCAGATAACTGGCTAAGTAAAACCTGTTTGTTTTTTCATGTCTGTCAATAGTTTGGCCAAGGCTGAGCCAAGGTCCGATGACGATAATACCCTTCCCTATCCCACCAGAGATAGGGGAAGGGAGAAAAGAATTAGTGAGACCTCTAAATGTTTTGGGAAACTGAACCAAGGTTTAATAACACCACAAACAGATATGTATTAAATACACAAGAGAACCACTGAGATATTGAGGGTTTTGGGAAGGCGAGGGATAACCCGTGGTCAGTAGCAACAGCGAAAACCGATCCTGCGGCGGTGATCCGAGATGGTGGCAGCCACGTGGTTCTGCCGCGTGACTGGAACACAGGAACCCGCGCAGTTACAATATTCCCGACCCCGCGAGTAAAAGTAGAATTAGCACAATCCTACCAGTGTCTATCGTGAATTGAGGCTAAAGCAAAAGCAAACAGCTCTCGGGCGTGCAGGCAGTCTGGGCTCGGCTCG
>NW_010391280.1:0-293 GCF_000710305.1 Buceros rhinoceros silvestris | reverse complement strand
GCGGTGTGGCTGCTTCTCGCGGCGTGGCTGGCGCTCCCGGGACGAGCGGCGTGAGACGCTGCTCCAATGAGCAGGGCTTGGTTCCCAGTGGCTCGGCAGTGGTTCCCGGCACAGCTCCGAGCGGTGCATGGTGGCAGCATCAGTCTCCAGTGCGGTGCGAGCGTCGGTGCGTTCAGGGCAGCTGGCGCTGCGCAAAGCGGCGGCTTTGGAGCACGGCGCAAAGCGGTGACTTTGGAGGGTTCCCGGCGGGCGGCGGCAGCCCGGCTTTTCGCAGCGAGAGCGGCTGGCCCCCG
>NW_010391279.1:15599-34523 GCF_000710305.1 Buceros rhinoceros silvestris | reverse complement strand
CTATCGCTTACCTGTAGCCTGTGTTATGTCCTCAGCCCGAAAAGCCTAATGAGCTCACTAAAGCTCTTATCAGTACCTTTAATGAGCATCAAAAGTTTTCTGTGTGTTTTGGCAGGATTCCCAGCTAAAACACACCTGTCCGTCGCATCCTTTCGGTATGGGGGAATGCACCCCTTCTCAAACCGCGACAAACATATACAATATATTAGTACAGTAGTACCCTTATAAGGTCTATAAATGAATCTATATAAAAATATATAGGGGATGCACGGTTAAAATTTTTTTCTGGTAGAGTGGCATGATTGAAAAAAATTTGGGAGCTGTCTTTTCAAAAATAAGTATCAGTAAGCAGTTAAATGACTATAGAAGTTATATTAAATACAGGCTTGTTTTAGAATTTATTTTCTACAACAAAAGGAAATAGTGCTCCAATACTTTTTCCAAAGTCATAGTATTTGTCACAATGTTGAAAAATTTGTGTTACCAAAATGCTGAGCTGAAGAGAAGAACATGAAGAAAACCAATTGTAACATTAGGCTTTAAAGACCTTTGTATCTTACGCTATTGGGTACATTACCCTACAGGAGCTCAGTTCTGCTGCTTGTCATTGACTCTTTCACTGGGCAAGTTGCATACTTGTCTAGGCCTCTGTTTTTCAATAGGAACAGTAGGAATGGCAATGTTTCACACGAGTGTTGTGAGGATAGATCTCTGAGTACTTTACTGTGTTCAGCTATCAATGCACTGAATAAGGCAGATGAGAAAAACAACAGGAGACAATGTAAGTAAAGTTTGTCGGGAGGTATAAGCACAGGCAAGAAACACCATCGATAGACAGGTGTCTCCTGCCTTCTGTGTTCTTGGCATTGCAAGTGGGCTTTTCCATGTGCACATCCAGCCTAACTGAAATCAGTGTGTTCCTTTCTCAATGCTCTCTAAGTGATTTTTTTCCCTGTGTTTGTTCAGGTTTCAAAGAGGTGGTTAGGGCTTTTCAGTAAAATATATAGATGTTAAACCCCTTTATATTTTTCTGTCATTCCCAGAGAAAAAAGCCAGGATCCTTAAGTGTCTGTTAGGAGATAGGACAGTTGCCTTGTCTTTGTTTCAAAAGAAAAAGTAATGTCAAGGTAGCCTAAAAGTTCAGAGCAAGTTTAGATGACCTCTTCTGTGAGTTCACTGGTGGCAGCAAGTAGAAGTTAGCATTCAACTTACTAGCTCATAGGGAATTAAATTCATCTTTATATTTCTGTCTGCAAAGTCTGGGTAAAATAGATTCTGTATGGGAAGCAACTCTAAGGAGGAAACTATTACCGATTAACAAACAGAGCACTAGAAGAGTTCTCAGTTTTTCATCATTCAGTGTATAAGAAATAATTATAAGCTCTCTGTACAATCTTTAAAGACATGTAATTACAATTACAGAGCAGACTCTATTGGATTCTCCAGGAGAATTTAGAATCAGTATTTTGTTCATTGTTATATTGACTGATGCGAAGAGATCCTTTTCAAAAGTTATGTTTGATTGCTGTGGAACCCTTTGCACTGACCACTCACATTTACAGTCAAAGATTTCACCTAAAAGAGGTGAAAGGCCCACAGTTCTAACCCACGTGTTGCCACAGCATCTGAGTGCAAAATGGATTCAGATAGTTTCTGCCACCCAGTGCATGGAGATGCTTGCCTTTGGACAATGTAGATGGGAAGGATTAAGCTTCCTCTAGGCTCTGCATTCTTATCCACTCTGTGTTCCCTTACGCTGTCCTAAAAATCTGACTATGAAGATTTCATGAACTTGTGCTTCAATGATCCTTTGTTTCTGACAGCCTTGCTAATGTAATGTCTTAAAACCACATTTTTTAAAGCAATTTTTAATTCCTGATTTGAAAAGCTGGGACTTTTTTTTTTCTTACCAAAAAAAAAAAAAAAAAAAAAAAAAAAAAAAAAAAAAAAAAAAAAAGAGAGAGAGGAAAAATGTGCCACAATTTAAAGTATTTGGAGTAAAAAGGGACAAAAGAACATTTAGGAACATTTTATTCAATTAAGAAGAGTAGAAAAATGTTCAGTTCCAGCCACTCCTAGGAAAGAGAGATGCAAGAGACAATCTGACAAAACAGAAGCAACATCAGGTAGTGGTAATTCCCTGAGAGAATTATTTGAATAGAAGGGAAGTCCAAGACGAGTCAATATGCAGATGAGTTTTGTAAATTCTTTGGAAGTTTGAAAAGGCTCAAAAGATATAAACTCACTCTGAATAAAATGTTTTAAACTTGTTAGTTGCCTGGATGAAGATAAAGACATGATCTGAAAACACATATTTCTTGGATGGATTTCAAGGAGACTTATGCCAGCTTCTGGGCAGCAATACAATAATCTGAAATTCCTGTTAACAGTTTTAAATAAGTGATGGCACATTTGTGGTTCAGAAGTGCTGGAACAGGGAGCAAAATCTCTATCTTAGATAACTGGTAGAGCTAAACCCAAATATGTGATCCAAATACACGATACCCACAACGTATGTTAGTATGAAGTAAGTGAGAGAATCGTGTGCAGAATTGATCTAATAACGCGTGTTGTGAAACTCGCAAAAGACCAAACAGAGTAAATGAAATGAAAATCCATCATTACAGGGTAGGGCAGGTGAGTAGGCCAATGAAAAACAAACCAATTATAGGCATAGTCTTATGAGATCTTGCAGACTGAGTTCAAAGGGTTTAAAAAGCTGTTACTCCCTTCAGCGGACTGTATCACTCCTTCTGTAATGATTTAAGCTGATCTGCAATTTGTTGCTTCAAAGCAGAAGAGGATTGCTCTTATTCCAGCAATTTCTCACTACCACGGGTAGGCTGAGCTGTGGCAACACAAAGCTGGAGTGTGGTAAATGGAATTGTTCAAGTTGTCCGCAGCTATATGCCTCTTACACCCTAGGTGTCTCACGATATTGGATCTTTGAACGTGTCATTGAACATAAAAAGATAACATCTAGCAAGGCTTAAGATCCTTCAGGTTAAACAGCTCCAAGTGGGGAAAATAGAGATAACAGAAAAGTATGAGAATAGCAAGAACCTCCAAAATGAAAGGAACCAGGTAATAAAGTACAGTTTTCATGTAGTATCTATTTTGTTTTATGTGACTATATTAATTGCACCCAAAGAAACTCCAGTGAGGATGCAGGCAAACTACTTTAAAGGTACCTTGTTCTGATGTGGCTTATTCTCCATCTTTTACCTGAGTTACTTGTTTACAGATGCTTACAGCAGTACACAGTGACATCCACACTTGGAAAGTTGCACTACTTTATGTAGACTGGTAGACAAAGGCAGAAAATTTTGGAGTGTAGGCACATTCCTAAGGAAGTTCAAAATGTCCAACGACGAGACAACAAGCCCCATCTAGTTTAACAAGGAAGAGTTTGGTATATTAGCAAAAGGTTCTTGGAGGAAATGTGCTGCTTGGGGAGGACAAGGGGTGTTTAAATGGAATGCAGCTGATGAAGGTATAATGTATTTCAGTTAGGAGGAATCGCGTTTAGGGAAGTCTAGAAAACAATAGTCGCAAAACAATACGTGAGTTACAGAGGTGACATAGTCAGTCACCTTCCAGAGGGTGGAGGTGAGGAAGGAAAGGCACAATGCCACAGTCTTCAAATGTGAAATCATTTCCAGCTTTCTCAAAAAAGGGAAAATGAACTGACCTGTTGCCTTCTCAGCTACGAATATGTATAGTACAACAGGCAAAGTCTGCAAGAGAAGTGCTGTTCAGAAAGAAGGTCTATATGGAGATCTTTAAATACCTTGGCCGGGGTCATAGAATGACTGTGTCAAAAGCTGGTATCTTGTGTGTCAGGGGGCACTTTTATGATAAAATCATATGAATACATAAAAGCATGTGATGGAAATAAGATTAATTTCTAAAAGCTAGGGGAAAAAATTAGACTGTGTCATAGTAGGAGTGCTTTTTTTGGCACTTGTAAGGTTACAAAGGTCTGCCCTTAACCCTCCCAGTTTCTCAAACAGAGTTCTAGTTCCTCTTTCAGAGTCTGCAGAAGTGCACCTCAGCCTTTTTCATGTGCTTTGTCACTTGTCCCGTTGAGCAGCAGGCCCACACTCTCCACAGACTTTCTTCTGTTTCCAGTGTACCTGTAGATACACTTCCTGTGCCCTTCATATCCTTTGCTAGTTTGAGCACCATCTGAGCTTTGGGCATTTCCACCACAAAACCTGCAGGCACTCTACATTCCTCCTGGGTAATTTGTCCCATCTTCTTACTCTGTGTAGTTCTTTTTTACATTTGAGCTCAGTCAGGTGTTCCCTTTTGATTTTGTAACACTTGCTTTACTTACAGCACACTGGGTTGGGCTGTTCTTGTGCTCTGAGGATGTTGTCCTTGAAGATCAGTTGGTTCTTCTGGTCCTCTTTGCCCTCCAAGGACAATGTCCCATGGGATCCTATCAAGCGGGTCCCTGAATAGGCAGAAGTCTGCTCTCCTGAAGTCTGTCCTGGTTTGAGCTAAAACTTCCTTGTTTTGGGAAATGGACAAATAATAGAATTATTCCATGTAGTACAATAACTCCGCATTTAATTGGTTAAGAGAGTCAGGTGAATGTAACGTTACGTCGGGAGCCTTTAAAAGCAGCAGCTGGGGGGGGATCTCTCTCTCGGGCTTCCAGACAGTGTTCGGAGGGAGCCCTCCTGCGACTCTGCTGGCCCGAATAGGCCCGACCAGGCCTGAGACCTGAGGGCCTGCACCCCCAGAGGACCTGAGGAGTACGGACTGTGAACTGTTCCTGCCGTGAGTCTCGTCTGAAAATCGGGTGAAATATTCGGACTCCTGGCTGTTCCGTACAGGGAGGTTTTTTTTTTCCCTGCAGTTTTTTTTTCCTTGCCGCGCGGGGTTTCTCCGCCCCCGTCTCGCCGCGGGAAGAACTCTGCTTTCTCTGCCTGAAAGCAGCTGCAGAGTCTTCACTCCCACCTCGCTGCTGGGTGTCTGCCAAGAGCACTGACCTTGAACAAGACTGTTAAGAACTGTGGTTATCTAAGTCCTCTCTTCTATGTTTTTTTCTCTTTCTCGGTTTGTGCATATATATATATAGTAGTGTATAGTTGTGTGGTTTTATTGTTTAATAAAAATTTGTTTCAGTTTCCCAGACGCAGACCAAGGTGTGAATTTTATTTTTTCCCCCTTAAACCCCTTCAGTCTCTAGCGAGACAAAGGGGATTGTTAAGGAATTCAAGGAGTTATTACCTCGGTCCCTCCCCCAAACTTGGGATTCTGCTATTTGCCTTACTTCTCTCAGGATTTTAAACTGCATATTGTCACGGTATTTGCAGCCAAGGCTGTCCTTGACTTTCACATTTTTTATTATTTCTTTACTGATTTTGAGTAATAGTTTCAACAAAATATTTCACTGAATGGCTGATCAGTCACCTGCATCAACAAACTGTCTTCAACACCTGTCTCGCCCCACATGGTGGGTAACGAGTGAGGTGAATCTTTGTGATCCCATGAAAGGTGTACTGACTAAGCAGCCAATCTCTGCTTGGCAGAACCACAAAGGCGGCAGAGTCACGACAATGACTCAGAGGAACAATATAACACAACTTCATTAAACAAATGGGCTGGATAACACTGGCTAAACCCAATGTGGGTGTCAGATAAAGTATTCTGGCAATATCAACCAATTTTAACAATGACGGTTTGACATTGGCACGAACTAGAACTCTGGTGTAGGAAAGCAGAGAAGATAGGAGAAAGAAAAGGAAGGACAACAAAAAGTAAGAGGATAGGTAAAGTCTCACCACCCTTGGAACGGTCTCCAGTGATGCTCGTCCTTGCCCAGCAGGGCCTGCTGTCACTCTCTCGTTCCTCTGGTGGTGGGGGTCACATGCTCACCAACCAGACACACTCAGTTCCTTAGCTGAGTGTGCACAATTGTTCCTTCTGGATGATACCAGAAATGAGTTTGTGGTTCCAGGACATGCACAGTTGAATGAGGCTGGAGTCTCTGGTGGGTTTTGCTCCCTCCACTGCCATGTCCACAAAGTGACCTCTCATTCCTGCACCTGCACAGTGACAAGCCTCTGAACTCGGGAGGTGGGATCACCTAACAATAGGTTCTACCCCGCCTCCAAGGCAGGGGAACTCATGCCTCCAAGGAGGGGAGTTGGCATCGCGGCAGGGGCTGCTTGCTATAATCAGGCAGTCCAAGTTAACATAACAAAGCAACATGTGTCTGAAAAGAATTCTTTAAGGCGTCATACCATCATCATCCGTCCATCACAACACCCACTAGAGATCTCTTAGGTTGCTTGTGCCCAGCTCTATTGCCTTTCCAGCAGATATTTGGATGGAGATTGCCATGTGAGTCACTCTGCTTACAAGGCTTCTTCCAGCTATCCACAGGCTTCATTTACTTCTTAATCTTGTCTTCTGCAGCAAAAGCCTTTGCCACCCATGATGGTCTGTTTTCTAACCTTGTGAATAAGTTCTCAGCTGGCTTGTCACCACATCCTCTGTGTGCTCCAAACATTCCTTTGTGTACAGCAAAACCCTTCCTCCCCAACTTCCCAGCCTGTCTTTCCTGAAAAAGATGTGCATCCATCCACTGGAGTGCTCCAGAGGGACCTATCACGTCACATCTCTGTAAATTCCATGAGAACATAGCTCTGCAGCTCCTGTTAACCTGGGTGTGGGCATTTCACCCCTGTGATCTCCCTTTCTCAAGGAAGAAGTTCCCTTGTCCTATGGTGCCCTAATGCTTTACTCCCCTATGCCATGCCTCTCTTCAGATTATGACACCTCCTTCCAGCATACCTACTTACAGTTCTCCTCACCAGGTTAGCAGGTCTGTTTGCAAAAAAATCTCTCCCTCTATTTTGTCAAAGTACTCACTCCTCAAAGAGGGTCCCACAATCACAGAGGCCAAAGCTCTGCCCGTGCCACTACCTACGCAGCCAGATCTTGATCCAGTTGGCATGTCCAATCCTACCTGAGCCTTTCCTTTCACTGAAAAGATTGGCATGAAGATATTTCTTTGAATATCTAAGCTTTACAGAGGCTGCCATTTTAATGCTAGAATATACGTATTAAACTGCTGAACAGTCAAAGTTTTCTGAGTGCCTTTGTCAATCGAGCACACAACAATATCAGGTCCATTACTCAAGCGTATTCTGTATAAAGGAACACAAGAAAACAGTTCATTCAGAAGGGTACCTTGATACAGTAATTATGTATCAAGTGGTTTCATACTTTTGTAATAATGGAAAATGGAATTCATGGTACTTCTGTATGAATTACTTTTAATTTTCCTGTATTAACTTAGATACATTGTTTTGCTTCTAAAGTTCCTATTTGTCATAGCCAGTAGATGATGTTTTATTTAAAACCACAAACCCTCTTTCAATTTTTAATTAAAAAATGTTAAGTCCATTTCTTGTCGGTAAAACAAATATTTGTTATTACTAATACATTTTTAACGGCAAGCATTGGAGTGCTCCAGTGCAACCTACCACATCACATCTCTGTAAACTCAATGAGGACATAGCTCTGCAGCTCCGATGTGTTTCCCAGGGTGGGGAAAACACATAGTGTTTATGGGAATAGAGTACATACTGCACTGTTTCATCATGAATTAATTATGTCAACCATTCACCATGACACTAGAATTTCTCTGAAATCAAATACATTTCCCAGCTACAAGAGAGAAATCTAATTCTTCTCTTAAGAGAATCCAGGGACATATGACCATTGAACCATCAGACTCACATGTTTTTTCTTGTGCCTTTTCTTGTGCTGCAACTCATATCAATCACTCTTGAAGTACCAGAATATTTAAAAAATCTAGCCAAAAATACAGTTGAAATGGGCAGTCTTGCTCAACATGACAGTAACTGCCACAGGTCAAGGCAATCTTGCTTTATTTCTGAAAGTCTTCTGGTTGTTTCTGCATCTTTTTAACTTGTGTGAGTGCTTCTTTATCACCATTATGTGATGTTCAATAAGAAAACTACCCCTTTAACAAGAAGAATAGAGTATGACTTGTTTCAGTTCATACACTACTATTTAATAATATGCTCTGATGGATAATGTAACTGTTTATTTGTTTGGTTTTCAATCAACAAAGAAGACTAAAACATGATGTTTCCAATATTTGTACGGAATGGTGGTGATCATATCTATGCTATTAGATCAACATGTTTTCTTTCTTCGGTTTCATTTTGGGAAGGCTGAATGTAAATATTATTAATATCCTCTCTATAGTTCATATTCATTTTTGGCATTTGAAATGGGCAAGTTAATTTAGAAGCAAGTTTCCACAATCACTCATGTACAACCTGGAAGAGCTGAAGTCTGAAAGTCTGCTTAACTTTTTTTTTTTTTCCCACTGTAGTTTTGGTTTTGGGAGCAAGGTCTAGCTTTTATTCAGGATGCAAAATAGTGTAGTGAACTATTGTAGTGAAAACTGTTGATTCTTAAGTGTTCTCTCACGACTGTAGTTGGGGAATTTGTTGTCAGTGGTAAATCTGAGCACAAAACCTGTGCCCTGATAGGTCTTGAACTTTCAAAAGTGCTCTGAGTGGATGGTCAGCAGATTTTACCATTCAGGTGCCAAGAGTATCAAATGGTTGTGGAGATCTGTAGTGATATAAAAAGTAATCTCTTACTTAAGAACACACTATAAAGTCATTAAAACTTCCTTATAGTAAAGGCCTCTCAAGCTATTAGAAGTTTTCAACCTTAACCTTCTGGATTTTAGAATATGTTTGGTAGAAATTTTATCTATATAATTCCTGGAGAAATCATCTTAAGGTCTTCTGAGTCCAGAGGTTTAGTCTACCGCTGGATACATCTCCATGTAAGATGGTTCTACCATGGCTTTTTCTGGATTGGAGTGAATGAAGCCTGCAGAAAGTCATCTGAAGTAAGCAAAAAAATATTAATTCCCTCTATAACTTCCAAACAGATGCCTGGGGTATAAAGAAGAGAAGTTGCCATGGAAAGTGAAATAATTTATTCCAAAGATGCTACTGTACATTTCGTATACTACAAAATTATTCTGATTTCTCTAAGTGGATGATTTTCAAGAGAAAACTGACTTATGAAGGAACAGAAGTGTTTCTGAGAAGTAATAAATATAGTCCACATGAAAATTTGTGCGATCCTTTGTTAAAATGCTTATACTAAACAAATGGAGTGAGGCCATTTACAGATAAAGTTTATTTTTCTTTATTTTTTTTCCAAATTAAAAAAAAAAAGAAAGAAAGAAAAAGAGCAAATATTACTGAAGGAGGTCTCCATGGGTTTGCAGACATTGTTTATTCCATGTGCATATTGATACTGTCTTTCCTGGACTTTGACATAATTGTTTGCTTGTTGTATTGACTCCTTGAATGTCACCTCTGTTTTTTAAGTGGGTGAGCTCTCAGATTTGTAAGCTCTTTAATATGCATTCACACTTTTTTAGCCAAATACTAAATAGGCCATTCAGTCATAGAGTTTTTTTTTCCCTTTTAAAAATGATGTGGTTTGTGTCAAGAGGATCAGGAAAAACAGAAAATGAAAGAAAATCTTACCTTGTCTCAGCCAATAGATTTGTGTCAAAATTCAAAGTAAATTTGTAAGGTCTGAAGAAATGGTTTTTCTCTCTTCATAGATTTTTCCCCCTAGTATCTATATATTTTCCCTCATTTTCATTGCAGTCCTTCCTCATCCAGCTATGAGGTAGAAGCAAGAGCAACCAGAAACAAACACATTAGAACCTATTTATGTTTCTCTTTCTCATGTTAATGACCTAGAGGGTAAACTCCACTGCTTGAGGTTTCTGATGTAAAATCTGTCCATTCACCCTCTGTAGAAGTCATCACTATAGGGATCAGATACATTGTATTTCCCTCTAATATGAAGGAAAAAATCAACTCCTGGGAGAAAAAAACACACAATTTCAGTGAATGGTCAGCTATGAATTTTGCAAACAAGCTTTATTGTATGTACCTCCGCTAGACATGGCCTTGAGAAGCCTAACCTGACTCTGAGGTTAACTGTGCTTCGAGCAGTGTTCAAAGGGCCCAGGATCCCAGATGCCTCCTTTCTACCTAAATTACTCTATGAATTTATATATGTAAAATGTACGTATGTGTCATCAGCGTTCCCGCACGTGTCACACAGATACATTTATAAACACCTAAATTGTTCGCTTTGTTCTTCAATACCCAAAAAACCTGGCCAAATCACGTGTCTTTTGAGACACATACACACAGATTGGGATCTGTGTGTTCTGCGACTTAGCTGGTAAACCCATGCTGTGTAACTCATTTTTTCCTCGGCACGTTGTTGTTCTGGGACTATTTGTCAGCTTGCTTTCGGTGATTTTTTGTGACATATATAAGCCTTATCATTTGTATCTATAATCAGATTTTATGGAAATTATGTATGAAACTGTGATCTATTTCAGGCTCTTTGTTGCTGTACAAAACTAAGCTCTTCCTGGAATCCGTCTTTTTTCTTTTTTACAGGGGAACAAACTATCCATACTCAAGGAAGATCAAAGCAGAATTAACTCCTAGATTCCAGAGTTGTCCTCTTTCCAGGCCCACGACATGGCAGCTCATCAAGGTACAGTTGTCCGGCAGAATGAAGTGGTGAGAAAGGCAGAGAATGGTGGAGAGCTCTGCTTCCTAAGGGCAGAAATTTCCTACGGGTCATGTTTCTCTTGTGAGAGAGAAGAGCAACACAGCACTTAACAGCATGCGTACAAGGGAAGTGATTATGCTGAACTAGGCTGGAAAGTATTTGGAATTAACGTTCCTAAATGACCATCCACCACTGAGCAAAAATTCTGTGTCTGATGAAACTGCATCAGTGTCCATCTACAGAGAAGGCAGAGGGAACGTGAACGTTTGAAATGGATGTAGCTGTGGTTTTCCTCTTCATAGATTTTCTGCTTTAGCAACATGAACATAACACAGCAGGCTTTTGGTGACTATAAACAAAATCTGCAAGATAACCTGGGAGAGGAAAGAGAATTCATAGAAAACTGCTAAAAGTGTTTTGCCTTACTAAAGTGTTTTACTTACTGAAACAAGTGCTAGCGCTTCTAATTCTATTAACTTCTCCTTTGGGTAATTTCTTGCACCTCCACTTCCTCCCATGTGGAGTTTAGGGAAGCATTATTATTTTCTTTTTCCTTCTAAAATGATTCTGAATGGTTGGACCTGCCAGAGTCTGCCTGGGATGCTTTTGGCCTCTCTGAAGTGCATTTACATTTCTCATACATATGTTCAATTCTTCTGACCTTTAAATTCAGCCAGTGTACTGAGACCCTCATGTTCAGCATATTCCAATAGGTTTTGTGCAGAAATATTTGTTCTATTTACTAAATACAACAAAGAACATCAAAAGATACTCTCATGCCATTGCTGCATGCCACAATTCCTGTAGACCCCAGCGTGAATGAGGAAAAGTAAGTGACACCTTGCCAAGGGGCAGGGTGAAACAGGAAAGAGCAAAAGATAGCGAGTTCAAATACAACAATTTGAATGCAACAACCAGAATACTTAACAGAATAGACTGGCCAAGCGCAGCTGGATGTGACATTGCAGCCGTGCTGGAGGAGATCTAATCTGGGAGCCCCAAAGCCTTCAACAAATTCTTAGCCTGGTGGTGCAGAAGCTGTGAAGGGTAGGGGACAGGGGCAGCCGTGAGGATTTGTCTTGAAGCACATGCTGAGTCAAAGCTGTGTGATGCTACCTGCCTCAAGTTCCCAAGTCTGAAGGACACTTTGGTGTGGTCAGTAAGGCACCCTGGACTGGTATAAGCATGAGCGGGTGTATGTCTCTGAGAGTTTTTCCCTGAATCCTGCACATTTCTCACCTGATACTCCAGGTCATACTGAATTGCACGTTTTTCTTATCTCAACACAGTGCTTGGAGCGGCGGCTTTTGCTTAGTATTGCAAAAGAAGTATGGGAAGCCCAAAGTTTCAGCTGTCTTTTGTCTTACTTCTGGCTATCTACAAAAAAAAAAGATAGCGGAAGAAGATAAAGACAGACTTTCAGGCGTCCTTTTTAAACCAAATGTGTGCCACCTACAAAAAATGAACCGAGGTTTTAACAAGCAGTTTTCCTATAGCATCTTCCATTTTCAGAGTTTTCAAGGGCTGCATTCTGCAATCCAGTTATGGCTTATTTATTGGGTAAACTTGATGAAAGTTTTAATTGAGCCAAACGCATAGTAGTTCGAGAGTGATGAAATTTCATGCCTTTTTTTGGTTGGTGCAATATTAATATACCTCTTGTTTCCTTGGAAGACTTTTTTTTTTCTTATTCTGGTATTTGACAAAGAGCTAACATTCAAAATGCAAACAGAGAGACTTTACACATTGCCTGCAGTAACAAGGCATTTTCTTCCTATTTACAATATATGTAGTAATGGGGAAAAAGTGATCCTAGCACCATACTAAAATGAATTTAAGCAATTTTATATTGCAGGAAAAGCGGCAATTTACAAGAAAAATCTATAGCAAACATAGGAGAACTGAAATAGCTTAACCTATTAAAAAAATAAAAGAAAAATCACAAAATAGAAATATGTAAAATTCTAATAAATTGAACAAATGGAGAAGAGCAAATTGAAAAAGAATGTTTCCATTTTGCATATGAGAAATATGCAGAGACAAAGTTCAGGGCAACACTTGGCAAGTTTCAGGTGGAATTTCAAATCAAAATCATTGTCATACCTTTTTTTTTTTTTTTTTTGTCTAATCTGACCTATAGAGGCACAGGTCTTTTAGCAGGTTTAGTACTATATCAGACCTTCAGCATAAGTTGAGAAACTGTATCCAACTGTTGTTGGGTTTTTTCACCGTCTTTTGGCTATTTTTTGCCACACACTGAAGGACAGGTGTTGAGAGCTGAAGCAGCTTTCTGCAAAGCCTGATCAGACTGGGGTTGGTTCTGAGGAGGGGAAAAGACCAGAGTCATCGTGAAGATGTCCAAGAAATCAGATTTCAGGTTTTGAGCTGCGTGAAAAGACCAGCGGTGTCCTTTTAACAATATTGGCTGATAGAAGTGCCCTTTTTGTATAGTTATCTTCTTTCTTAATGAATTTACTTTTTTTCTGAGTTCTCTCCCAAAGTGCTTTGATTGTCCATAGTAATTAATTATAGTGAATACTGAGATTCACAATCCCTTTTAGTTTAATGTCTATGGATGTCTCTTTGTCAATATGCAGAAAGCTGCCTGGTTTTAAAGGAAATTAAGAATAATAATTTTGTTGCATTTCGACCATGTAGATGTTTCAGGGAAATTAGAATATTTTATTAGAGCTTACCTGTTTCCAAATTCAGGAGTGAATGAACTGAAAACAATCGGCTTCACTTTCCTTGAGCTAGTTTTCTGTGATCTCTGTTAAAGTATATTTTGTCTTCAGAAATAACCATTCTGATTATTTGCAAAGTGAAGTCCTTTTCAGTTTGAGCACAAGATTACTCAGCCTTCCATAGCTGGTTTTATTGAGTCTAATGGGCTGAGATGCTGAAAAGGGCCCAGATTGTGCCAAAGGTTAAATTTGTTCTTAACTCCATTATCTCTGCGATGTAAAATACATAGTAGAATTTTCAATTTTGTATTGAATTTTGTATTGCTAAGTAGTGTGGCACACTTTGAACTTAGGAAGGACTCTTGGGAAAATTAAAAAATAAACCAAATGAAAAACGCAGTTTTCTTGTCAAAGTGTGTGAAAAGTATGTAAGCAAAGGAAGGAAAGTCTGGAATATTCTTTGAAATGAAGCAGAAGTGTCAAATTCCACAGTCCAGGCTTGATGTGTTGGAAGCATGTAAAGGAATAATGCGACTAGCACATAAAAATGTATTGTAGGGAAGAATGGTAACTGAAATTTGCAAGAGCAATGAAACATAAAAAAATTAAAAATAAAAAAGACAGGCATTACTAAAAGGATTTGAAGAAAGGAAGATATTGATTGCAAATGCATCAATTGTCATGGAGATGAATTAGAAAAAAGAGGTATTTTTGTTCAAGGATTATAGGTGTGACCTTATGCCTGCAACACTAATGATCTCAGAGATAGGGAGTAAAGAAAGTGCTAAAATCAGTAGTGTTTTGTCAAAGAAATGTACGGTTTAATACTGGAATAAATCACTGTGATAGTTTAAATGCCAGACTGTTAAATAAGGTCTGGGAAGATATGGCAGAGCGGGTGCATACACAGTCCAAATGTCTGAAAGCAGCCTTTGCACGGTAACCTGGACATCATACTGCAGTACATTCCAACATCTATTAGTCTTCGTCATTCAGTGATGGTGTCTAATGCTGAAAGGGAAATTACTCGGTTGCTGAAATTAAAGGGTCTGAACTCCAAAAAGGTTCAGATTTCACACATTTGATAGCACACTGATACTGCATAATGATTTTTCTCATCTCACAACACTAATTTCTTGGTGATAATTCGATTCCAGCAGTTTATAAACATTCCTAGTCCTCCTCTGGCATCAGTTAGATATTAGTTATAATTAGGTTTTTAAATATATAATAAAACATGGAATACAATTTGGAATCCCAGTCAACCTTTAAATCGTTGTGCTGTGCTCTTTAACTGCTAATCTATTGCTTTCAATGCATGGCTCTGAAAAAGTGTAGAATCCTTTTTTATCCTTGTGAAGTAGAAATTAAGTTTATAACTCAGATGGAAAATATTGATCCTATTGTTTAATCTGTTCAGTGGGTCCAAAACAACCAAAAAAGTGTGTATCTTACCAAATCTTACTTCCATACGTCTAATCATTGTCATCTGTTACACAAATATATAAATCAGTTGTGAATCAGCTCTGTTAAAAAGTGGAGTGGAAAAGTGTTAATCCAATCCTTTGGTCTGTTAAACATCTTCCACTCCTGTTCCAGCTCAGAACTGACCTTTATTAAATCCTTGGCCAATTTACGTTAGCCCAGCCCTTTTTATTTGGACCAAACTTGAATTTGCACTAGGCCAGAGTTTTTGCTGTTCTGCCTGCTGAGATGCCAGAGCGTGGCACCAGTGGTACCGGTCTCTATCTCTGCATTTAAAAATACTTGTGCCACCAGGTCTGCCTTTGCGTCTTCTCCACCTCTCATCTCTCCAAAAGGGCTTCATGCCACCTCCTCCTGACTATGTGAAGCAGTCAGTGACAGAACTTTATGACCATCTTTGAACTCTGTGATATGTTGAAGCAGCCTATGCACAGCATCATGGCTAAGGCTGCACATAAGGAGACCTGTCAGCAGTACTTTAGCCCAGCACAATGGCAAAACTAGACGGCCACAGAAGAAATGAACCACAACTTGGCACTTTTCTAGTAAAAATTCTTCAAGCTAAGATAAATGGCAGAAGCAGCTTCAATTGGGAGTCATTATGTTGTTGAAATGTTTTCAACACTACGTGATGCAATTAAACTTTCATCACCAGTGGTACCCAGCATCCTTTAAAGAAGGAATAAGTATTCATTATGGAAAGAGAAAATGATATGTGATGTAGAGAAACAAAATATAAAACAATCAAAATCTAAACCAAACCCAAATGCATTATGGAAAACTGATGAACTAGTCACTAGATAAGATGAATGGCTGACTATCATTCAGAAAGGTTTAGACTTGAATTTATTTGTACAAGGATTGATTTGCGTAAGACAGATCTTCTCTTATGTCTCTTAATATATCCAGCAGAAATTATTCTTTCAGGTTATGGTAATATGTGAAGGTAAACACCTTTCAAACTAATAAAACTGTTTGGACCTACTGTAATTTAGATCCAGCCTGCAAGTGAGCACCATGCTCGCTCACTCCCCTCCCCACCACGGGATAGGAAGGACAATCAGGAGAAAAAGGTAAAAATCCATGGGTTGGGATAAAGTGAGTTTAAGAGAACAACACAAAGAGAGAAGAAACAACAGTAACAATAATACTAATGAAATATTACATAAAGCAAGTGATGTACAGCACAACATCTCACCACCCATAACTTGCCACCCAGCCAGCTGGTCACCTGCTTGGACTGTGTGCTCTTCCCTTGGCCAGCTCCTCCCTTATATATATATACTGGGCATGATATCAGTATGGTATCAAATATGTCATGGCTCACTTGGTTTGGCTATTTTGGCTGTGGCCCCTCCCAGTTTCTTCTGAAAATTAACCCTATCCTAGCCAAGCACAGGACATTATCCACCCCTTATTCTGCACCATGTATGTCATGTCTGGATCCTAAGCTTTCCAAATATTTGCCACTACTATTCCTGTCCTACATATATATACACCTATGCACAGATATCATTCCCTCCAATCTGTGATCCATCCCTCTAATGTGTCCATTAAGTTAATTTAACTCATGACTTTCGGCCTCCATCTGTTGTAACAATCTTTCAGGACAGGTGAGATGGTATTGGATTGTTACATGCTGCATCCAGAGCTCGAGGCTGGTGATCTGGCATGGCCCATGCTCAAGGTCTGCACGTTGAAGACATTGATCTTTAAGAAGTTGCTGGGCATCAGCTGCTGAAGCCCAGCAGTTCAGGTTCCTTCTCTGCTGCCTGTCACTTGGTTTCATCAGCCCTCATTGATTTGAGTGATTCTTATCATAATATCATTGATATGACACACTAGAGCTGTGGTAGTGACAACATACAGTGGCAGAGTTATTTAGCAATTAACATCACACAATTTAATTCACTAACTGTTCTCAGCCAATATTAAATCCCCTTGAGGTACACATCAGAATTCCCCAACATCTTGCATCACTCACCGAGTGCAGCAAGGTCCTTGAGCAAAAGCAATCCCATGGATGGGTTTGCCTTTGCCTGAAGCAGGACTAATCCAAACTGTCTTCCCTAATACATTCTTCAGGTGCACTACGGGGACTTTATCCATTCCTACAGTGCATGGGAATTTTGATTGAACACGGCCAGCTCAGTTGGCAGATCCTCTAGTGTTAACTGTGTTAATTGGCCAGTGTGTGATCGCTTCCAGATTCCCTGGGTATCCAAGGCTCCCTGTCTGAGCCCGTTGTATGATCAGTGCAACCCACTTACTCCACATGGCATCGGTTGCAGGTGCGCAGAGGAGACCCTCCCTTTGAACAATCAGCCCTGCTCCAGCAGCCAGAGTGCTAAGAGGAGCTGTGCTTCAGTACTAACTGTGTTAATTGGCCAGTGTGTGATCGCTTCCAGATTCCCTGGGTATCCAAGGCTCCCTGTCTGAGCCCGTTGTATGATCAGTGCAACCCACTTACTCCACATGGCATCGGTTGCAGGTGCGCAGAGGAGACCCTCCCTTTGAACAATCAGCCCTGCTCCAGCAGCCAGAGTGCTAAGAGGAGCTGTGCTTCAGTACTAACCACTTCTGAGGCAGCTCAAACTCCTTCATATGCTGCCAGTATCTCTTTTTTCAGTTGGAGTGTAGTGGGACTTGAATCCTTTGTATCTCTGACTCCCGAACCCCAGGGTTGGCCTCAGGTCTGCCTGGGTGCTTTCTGCCAAAGGCTCCAGGTAGGGCCATTGTCCCCGTCTGTGGTGTAAAGCACATTTTTAACATTCTGCCAGGGCTGGCCCCAGGGCTGCTGCATGAACAATCTCCCATTTAATTTGTTCAAGGTCTTGCTCTTGCTCAGGGCCCCACCTAAAATAGTTGTTCTTCCTGGTCACTTGATAGAGATGGATGACAATCAGACTGTAGTCTGGGAAGTGCATCCTCCAGAAACACACACTACCTAAGAAAGCTTGTGTTTCCTTTTTACTAGTTGGCAGATTCATAGCTCCAATTTTGTTGATCACATCCATTGGGATCTGATGATGTTCATCTCACCATTTTATGCCTAAAAAAATGGATCTCCTGTGTAGGTCCCTTAACCATACTGCATTTTATGGCAAAACCACCGTTCAGAAGGATTTGAACTATTTTCTTCCCTTTCTCAAAAACTTCTTCTGGTGCCTTGCCCCATACGATGAAATCATCAATGTATCACGGGTGTTCCGGAGCTTCAGCCTTTTCCAGTGCAGTCTGAATCAGTCTGTGGCAAATGGTGGGGCAGTGTTTCCACCCCTCGGGCAGTTGGTTTCATGTGTACTGGAGACAACGCCAAGTGAAAGCAAACTCTGGCCTGCACTCCTCTGCCAAAGGGATTGCAAAAAATGCATGAACAATATCAGTGGTGGTGCAGTGCTTGGCTGCTTTTGACTCCAGTTCATACCGAAGCTCTAGCACATTCGGCATGGCAGAACTCAGCAGCAGCGTAACCTCATTTAGACCACGATAATCTACTGTCAGTCTCCGCTCTCCATTAGATTTTCACACTGGCCAAATAGGCTGTTAAAGGGTGAGTGCTTCTGATCATGTACTTTCCACTGTTTGCACAACTCACTGTTCATTGCTTGCTTGGTGCCATAACTTTGCATTTACTTATGACTCCTGAGACAGAAACTCAAAGTGTTAGTATTTAAAATAGTAATTTTCTGTAGCTGTAAGGAGGAAACAAATACCAGCTTGATTTTTGTTTATCTAAGAGCTGGAGTTTTGACATTAGTCTCAGGTTCTATTAGACTAGAGCAAAGATGGTGAACATGATCCCAGGGCATAGAATATACTAAAAATTCTTCTCATTTTCAGTATACTAGTGTGCCATGAGGAGATGATGGCTAGAAGGAACGAGGAGACAAGCACCTTTTATTTGATGCTGTGTAGTTTAAAATATTGGGGAAAATGCTTTGCATTACTCATTGAGATCAAGTTCTTTACAGACAATAATTTCCACAAAGAATTCTATCAATTGAAGTAACATTGGGCATCTAAGAATCTGAGGGAAGACAGCCCTGGGTTGGCTTTGGTTTAGACTTTCAGCACTGGTGAGAGGAGACACTGTGGGTCAGCAGTAAAAAAAATAATAATCTATGGC
>NW_010391279.1:8082-15546 GCF_000710305.1 Buceros rhinoceros silvestris | reverse complement strand
TTGGGTCAGCATGAAAAAAAATAATAATCTATGGCTTGTGAAATTTTTGACTGCTTTTTCCGCTTAAGACATTATTAACCGTGTGAGGTGAAGCTGCCTCAATGGTAACTTATAAGGCTGATTCAGGACAGATTCCAGCTGTCTTTTCTCCAGAATCTGGAGGAAGAAGGTAATTCTTGAACACAGTATCTCAAACAAACCTGGCTGCCCTTTCTGGTATGAGAAGATACCTGAAATAGCCCATTGGTGCTGTTAAATGTCATTGTCTCAAACTTTGGGCAAATAGCCCACTTTCTTTTGTTATAATTCGGAATGCCTTTGAAGCAGAAACCTCCAAGGAGGGTCTGAAACAATTTCCAAGAAAAAGACTGCAATTACTTCGAGCTGCTTTGTTCAGTGAACTGAAACAAAGCCCTAGGCTAGGGAAAACTTTGTTTTGTTTGCCTATAAACTCGCATGTATGTTGTGCCACTACCCTGATACACTAATGTAAGATGTGTGCATCTTGGTCCATATTTCAACCCCGATTGTAGGTGCACGTTTTGATAATGCTGCATCATTTAGCAAATGGAGCTGCTTTATGGCTATTTCTGTCAAACTGCCATTTTTCAGTACGTTCTAAAAGCAATAGCAAATCATTGCGTAAGCACATTTCTTGGAAATATGATAATTCAAAGTTGAATTATCCTAGATACAGTACTTCAGCCTGAGTGTTGCTCAACATCTCCTAAAATGATTTAAATGCTTAGCTCTGCTGAGAACAGACACTAGATGCATTTTCTAAGACGTCAGACAATGAAAGAATAATTCATTCAGAATGTTTTCGAAATGAACTGCTTTTAACTGTCAGTGTAGTCCCACATAATGGAAGAGCTCTCTTTTTTCCCTCTTTATCAGCTGGTTGAAGATACTCCAGAAAAGATCTTGTCCTCTTCCATGTTTGAAATGCAAAGCCCTTCTTTACCAAGAGTAAGGCCCATGTTAAAGAAGTCATCTTTTAGCCCACATGATTTATTATTTTGCTAAAAATAAGTAGTTTTAAAGGAAGGTTTCATATTAATGAAGTGGATTATTTTCCATAGGTTTAGCAGCTATCCATTAAAAAAACCCAAAGCAAAAAAACAATAAATCCCTCCTGCCCAAAAGCAGACCACTTACCAAATCTGTAATGGAGTTTGTACAGCAACTTAATGTCACCTTTGTCCCTGCCTGGAGGACATGTGTTGTAATTCCAGAGGAAATGTGGCGGCTCTTCAGCAAGCTCCATGGCCACCTTCCACTTGCAGAAGCATCTGTTCTGGTTGAAAGAGAGGGGGCTAGCAGGAAGAAAAAGAGAAATCTTAGATGAGATTACTGCAGGAAAAATAATTGAAGTGGCTGGTTGCAAGCCTGAGATTACATTAGAAGCATAACTAAAATTGATTTGGATCTGTGCTATAGCATTATGATAATGAAGTCTATGGCCTTACCAAACGATTATAAACATGACTTTTAAACTCCCTTTGATATTCATATTAAAACTGCCCTTAAATTCATTATGAGCTGCTAGAAGGTCATCTTGTTACTAAACATGCATAGTTGGCACAACTCAATATGCTCTGATAAGTTTGAAAAACCAGCTGAGTGAAGAGAAATATTAGAAATAAATACACTGGGTATTGGATCTTAGCTTTCACTTCAGAGTGGGAGATCACCCACCAACTCATCAACAAAACTCATCCTGATCCCCAAACTCATCAACACCATTATAAATTTTATCTGTAAATGATATTGTCCCTTCTAGTGTCAGAATGTTTGTTGCTTTCCACAGGACTTGGAACTTTTTCCCTTAAATGTAGCTCATCTGTCAGCAATCACTTCAGATTTAAAATCTTTGGGGACTTTTTTATTTTTTGGTGGATTATCCTAGTAAAATAATGCTCGGACATAGCAGAAGTGTTAACAAATACCAGGGTTTGATTTTCTGATTTTTGTTGAGGCCTGAAGGAAGGCAGAAAGTCTTAAAGGAGGCGTACATTTCAATCAAATTATTTAACTGTTGTATTTCTGAAGTGCTAAACTAATTCAGTACAGTAAAAACATGAGTTACTGGTCTGGAAAAGATAAGATTGTTTAATCTCTATTCAGTGGTTGTTTACTTATTCTTAACAGTCTGACTGCTTTGTAAGGCCATTGGAAATAGTTTTTTGTTTGGTTTTTTTTCCAATGTTATGATCTTTTTCTTAAAGCTGGAGAATATTCTGAGCTAACTTTGTTAAAAAAATTAAGGAAGTTGTAAGGGATTTTATTTGGAATATGCACACATATAGAAATTTCTATTGTGACTCCTAGTACTTGTAGAATGTCAATAGGATAAAATGTGTGTATAGTACACAAATGGAAAAGGAAAATCTGATATATATTTAATTTGGCAAAAATGTACAGAGGTGTTTAGAAAATCTGGTATATATTCAGTATGGCACATGTCAGAGTTGAATAGAGTCATTGACTCTTCAGGAGTTTTATCTGTATCCCTTGCAGACTATTGAAACAGTAAGGATTCCTTACGTTCTCGGGAGCAAATCTGCCCTGATATCTGTCAGAAGTGCTGTAGCTCCTAGCAGCGTCAGCCAGGCTTTCTAAGGATCACTGAATGTGCAGGGATTTCTGTAGGTTAAGAGAAACTGAAAGCCTTCAGTAGTCAGCTCGCTAGTGGTAGCTTCATCCTCCCTTGCTTTCCCTTTTAAACTGTTAAGCAACCTAAAGACATGTGACAGCTTTTTAGCAATATTCAAATGGAAACATCTGACTCAAGGTACCAGAAAGACATCTTAAGCTAGATACAATTTAAGATGGCCTAATCCAGAAAATTCTGACAAACTAACTTCAATCAGCTTCAACTGATTTTCAAAAATCAATAATTTTTTTTAACTTTATCAATACGTCCCTAGGGAAACTGTTGTCACCTATTTTTGAAAGCATTTGCCAGATAAATTCTTTGAAAGATACTGTCCGATATTGAAGTTCCACTTTCTCAAAAAAAGGAGAAAGTCATTGAGATCATCATATTTGACATCTGTCTGTTTCTTTTCTGTTAGTTGGTTTGGGGTTTTTTTTTTAAGATATGAGCGATTAGACAAGGTAGATCCTCCTGGGAGGCGGTGGCGGGTTGCTGCTGCAGAGAACCAAATAAGCCTTCCTTTGCAGGAGCGGAGACTGAATAAGTTGCAGCACAGGGCACACAGATGTAGAGACACAGCAATGTGTTGGCAGCCTGCGACTATGAAGACACCACTGAGAGGAGACGGGAGCAGCCAGGCAGACTCTGAGGTGGCAGACATAGACAATACAAAGCTTGCTGCATCCAGAAACCTGTTGTAGTACTACAAGCAAACACGGAAGCAAGGAAACTGTGGAAGAGATTTTTGCATCTATGCTGTCTGTCTTAAATGGCTGTCTCGATTTAAGAAGTAAAGTATTCCTGTTTATAGTCTAATAAAGTCAGATTGATCTATATTTCAGGATACTCATTATAAAGAAAAATTTTAGATAAACTGCATCAAAGCTCTGGCTGACTCTGGGTCTTGCCACAAAGATCTACATGTAAAAAACATTTTGCATATGATCAAGGAAAGAAAGATTAATATTCTAAAATACATATGCTTCATTATTATGTTAATGAGATTTTTTATAATAATTAAATATATGTGAAACAGCGCTGGTTGCAAAGACCATCTACCTCTTTAGATCATCTCATCCGGTGTTAGTACAGCACCAAATGCAATTTGGGCCACAGCACAATTAGCTTGGGACATGAATGTTTGAAATGTGAGGTTTAGAAAAAACATAGGCACTTATATGACATGTTCTGGGCTTCAAAACTCTGGTGTCACCTCTTGGTGACTTATGAATTGTCATTCAGAATCCACTGTAATCAAGAACAATAATTTGGTGAATTTCAGATTGAATTAATATTGTCTGATTACTTCTGTTACATTATCCAGGTGTAGAAAATCATTACAGTATGAAGGAAGTGCTCAAGGGAACTAAACTGCACCACAGTATTTCAGGAAAATTACGGACATTTTGGGGTGTGCTAACAATTAGAAAAGTGATAGTCCCCCAAAACTGTGTTTTGTAATAAGAATGTTGTTCTCTATGAGCAATGCAAAGAGAATGTTCTACTCTACAAGGAGAAGTCATATTCCATCATTTTAGGAAGTGCCTACACTGGCAGTTTGGTTTCTCCTTTATTCCATTCCCAGACCCTACTCCTCTCATTTCACACTTTGCATACAGGCTAATTCATTTCTGAACTGTCTTCTAAGGCAACTCAATTTCTTCTCTCAAAGAGAATACGTGATCACAGACGACGGCATAGCCTGCTTGAGGGCCTCTTCCAAACAGATCCATCAGGGATATGAATTATGCCAAGTTTGGCTCCCCTGACTATGACAAACACTGTATTTGGAGACCTTTCCCTTCAACCACCTCGTGTCTTGCTCCTGAAGATATCACACACAGATGTGGCATCATGCTGTACAAACACTGCTTTGGTGGGCTGCAAGAATATTTGTTTTGTTACCGTGAAATGAGAAAACACAAACACAGAATTATGTCTCATGACTACAAGGAGTAAAGTGTGGTTTGGAGAAGTTACAGGCCAAGTGCTATAGAAAGCAAAGAAATTAATTTTGTTTTAGAGTGCCCCAGCCTGAGAAGATTGGGCATGAGTCAGCCCCAGCAATTAACTAGGGACTTGGGTTCTTCTTCCGAGTGCCGTTCACAACACAGTATACAGAGGCCTTTAGTAATTTTTTTAAAGAGATTTTGAAAGTCATTACCAACTTAAGAACTTCTTGCAGAGTCAAGTGCTCACATGAATTCCTAATGGACAAAAACTTTCAAAAAATGCATTTCATATTTATAGAAATTGGTTTAATATGACAGTGCTCTAACAGTTAAGATGTGGAAACACACGGAATCACAGAATCACAGAATCACAGAATCATCTAGTTGGAAGAGACCTTTAAGATCATTGAGTCCAACTGTTCACCCTGCACTGCCAGGGTCTTTAAACCGTGTCCCTCAGTGCCACATTTACACATCTTTTAAACACTTCCAGAGATGGGGACTCCATCACCTCCCTGGGCAGCTTGTTCCAATGCTTTATAAGCCTTTCAGTGAAGAAATTTTTCTGAATATCCAACCTAAACCTCCCCTGGCACAACTTGAGGACATTTCCTCTAGTCCTAAGTTCAAACTGGGTTTAGCCTTCTAATCTTCTTCCTCCACAGCCTCAGAAGGACCTTGTAGCCTTCTTGATTGGCCTGCTTCTCCTTCCACAGGCCATAGACTTTCCTTTTCTTCCTGAGCTCCAGCCAGAGCTCTCTGTTCAGGCAGGTTGGTCTTCTACCCCACCAGCTCATCTTATGGCTCACCGGGACAGCCTGCTCCTGAGCTTTAAGGATTCCTTTCTTGAGGATTGTCCAGCCTGCCTGGACAGCTATGCCCTACAGGACTGCATCTCAAGGGACTCTGCCAAGTAGTTTCCTAAAAAGGTCAAAGTCTGCCCTTCGGAAGTCTGGAGTAGAAATGACCTACCTCCCTACTACTTCAAGAACAGAAAACTCTATTATCTCGTGATCGCTGTGGCCAAGACGCTCTCCAGCCTTCACGTCACCCACAAGTCCTCCTCTTTGTGAAAAGTAGATCCAGCAGGGAGAGAGACTTCATTGGTTGGCTCCCTTACCAGCTGTGTGTGGAAGTTGTCTTCCACATACTCAAGGAACCTCCTGGACTGTTTCTTCACTGCTGCATTGTATTTGCAGCAAATATCTGTTAAATTGAAGTCACCCACAGGAAAAAGCGGTAATGATCATGAGGCTTCTCCCAGCTGCTTGTAGAATATTTCATTTACATCTTTATCCTGGTTGGGTGGCCTATAGCAGATTCCCACCATGGTATCTGCTGTGTTGGCCTTCCCCCTGACTGTTACCCATAAACGCTCAACCCTGATGTCGCCATCATTATGCTCAAGACAATCAAAAACCTCCCTAACATACACGGCCACTCCACCACGTGTTCTTCCTGGCCTATCACTTCTGAAGAGTTTGTAGCTATCCAACACAGCACTCCAGTTGTGCATGTCGTCCCACCATGCCTCCGTGATGACGACTATATCATAGTTTTCCTGCTGCACAGTGGCTTCCAGCTCCTCCTGTTTGTTGCCCGTGCTATGTGCGTTGGTGTAGATGTACTTTAGTTGAGCTATTGATCCCATCACCTCTTTTTTGGGGGGAGAAGGTCTAACTCCGGCCTGACCATTTCCAGGATTGAATTCCTGGATTGTCTGGATTCCTAGCACACCAGTATCCCTTGAGACTATACTGTCACTATACTTGATGCCCTCTATCTCTACTGGTGCGGTGAACCTAAGGTGCTCGCTAGCACACCATCACACTAACGCTGATGTGCAGCTCTTAGTCTTAGTTCCAGTGAGCCTGATTTTATCCCCTTCCCCCTTCAAATCTAGTTTAAGTTAAAGCTCTTTCAGTGAACCCTGACAGTGCCTGTACAAGAATCCTCTTCCCTCTTTGGGACAGATGTACCCCATCTGATGCCAGCAAGCCTGGTGTGGTGTAAATCAACCCATGATCAAAAAACCCAAAGTCCTGTTGGTGAAACCAGGCTTGGAGCCAGGTATTGACCTGGTGGGTCTTCCTGTTTCTTTCCTCTGGGTCCCTGATATGATTTTTAAAACATTGTGTATAGCAAAATGCACTAGACATGCAAAAGCTTGCCCGTATGTCTTCATTCAGAAACACTCTCGTACAGTAATGACCTTAATTTAGTAGCTTCACCTTTACTATGTAGATTTTAACAGCAGCTGGCCTTGTTTAGCAGCTGCTGCTATTTAATAGCTTACCATGGACTGTTCCCGTGCAAGCCATGGGGGAAAGTAATTAAACTGAATGAAAACTGTGCTTCCCAAACAAGGATATATGGTTAATCATATGAAATGGTCAGTAGGGTAAATAATTTGTAGAGAAATTACTCACAGTTAAAGAGTTAAAGTACTGTAGCTCAAAATATGAAGTGAGACTAAAGTGTAAAGAACATGAATTGCACACTTTCCTTCATGACAGCAACTTAGTGCCTATGCCCGTACAGGGTTTGTATGTCACTGGAAGCTCAGGAACTCCTGAGAGTGTCATTCACTGAATGAGGACGGAGGCTGCTCTGGAGCACTGTGGAAATGCACAATCCTTCAAAATGAGCATCACAACGAGAATCTGATTCTTTCTTCTATATATATATCTTATATCTATATATATCTATATCTTTCTTCTCCCGCCCTACAAGGGATGTACCCGTCTTTGCACTTCTGCTCCCTGTATTATGTTAGACAAGGGCAGAGTTCACAGTTTAAAGTGATTTAAGGAGTAGAAAAGAAACAATGAACTATTGATTTGCTAGCAGGGA
>NW_010391279.1:773-7804 GCF_000710305.1 Buceros rhinoceros silvestris | reverse complement strand
CAGTTAAAGACACATGGCCTCTTTGCTAAAGGAATAGTTAAGCTTCATCTTTTTGATTAAATTTTGTCAACAGAACACAGCAGTCATGTAATGGTTGTGGCTTACAAATGAATTTTTTTTAAGAGAATTTAAAAAATTCAAAAGAGTAATTTTTTTATATATAAAATAAATTTTCTTTATGTTGATATCACTTTGCTTTCCACTAATGACAGCATTAGTACTACCTCTCAAAATACATACATTTTCACCTCAGAACATTGTGTTCTGGGAACATTAGCCACAGTAAAATGTGTTGGTCTTTTAGTTACTGAAAGATTCCCTACCATTGCCATCATGATGGTACAGAAGTTTCATTACTGGTATTGTTGCTGCTTAATATACAAAACATTAATGGAGCAATAGCACTATGAGATTTTCATATGTTTTGTATTTCAGGTCTCTCATATTGCTGTGCAAAACACGCAAGGTTTTCCAGCAGGTAAAGTGATGTACAGCAGCAGTGAGATAAAAGCTGCAAACAGCGGTTATGAGGAGAGGCTTTTGATCAGAAAAGTACTTTATTTGAAAGATAAGCCTCCAAAATTCACCTCATCTTGTAAATGTGCATAAATTTATTCTTTGTTGCACAGCAGTAACAATTAACTGAAAATGTATTGATGTGAGTTACTAGTTCTCTTTTCTGAGAACTAAAAATACTAATTAAGTTATCAGTACATGGATACTTCCATTGCTGTGATATTTCTGCTTTAATGGATTAAAAAAAAATTGGAAAATTTTGCTTATGTGTATCCTCAGAAATATTACTGTATTTCTGGTTGGTGGTGTGTAGAGAATAATACAGTTGGTTTGATTATTTTAGAGAAATGTATTGCAGCTGCTAGTCTTTACAGTGTCACTGGAATAATGAGAATATTTCACCGTTACACTCAGTTTCATAGTAATCCTGCCCATGTTTCTGTCTTCTTGTATATGCAGCATGAGGTCTTGTCTGGCCCAGCAGTGTAAAGTGTAGCACTTGTCAGCAGCAATAAAAGATGTGCTTTCAGCAGCGAACGTCTTGCCATTGTTCTAGGATCCCAGCTCACCTTGCTAAAAGCAATAGTGACTTTTTGACTGACTACCATTTGCCAGGTTCATGATCTGTGAAGCTGCGCTAACCAGCCTTGAGAGTCCAAGAGGTTATTGCTCCTGACAGATCATGTGCATTTTCATTCACGAAAAGGGGAGATTTCCAAGGTAGGCACAAGAAATGCAGAATGTTGCATCTCAATTAAGTGTTTATTCAGTACAAGCCACACTGTGCTTTGTGTTTCTGTACAGGCAGGAGTTTTGTGGTAAGAACAGCAGTTAGTGGCCCCTTTACCCTGACAACTATTGCCCTGGGTAACCTCTCCACATGCGATGCTGCAGCAGAAATAGTGTAGATCACTTCACCATAAGAAATGACACAAACTCTGAATTCCTGGTAAGAGCCTCTTTCTCTCATTTGGAGTAGACATTTCATTCTGGACTGATAAAATTCCCTTCAAAATAAGTGTATTTCTGAGAAATGTTTTTCTTTCTGACAAGTTTTGGTCAATTCTGTCTGAGAGCACTTGTCTGTCATTTATCCAGTTGTCTTTATTTCTTCGCTTTTTCTCTCAGATGTGGCCATGTTGTATATGCTATCTCTCTGAAAAATTCAATATTCTGTTTTGAAGCCAAGTCACAAATGTGAAGATAGAAAAAAGAAAGATAATGCAAGCTGATAAATGTGCTCTATCTACCCTTGTACCCAGTTACAAGCATTATCATAGAAACCTGCGTCCTGTCCCCTCACCTAAGCTGCCCTTCTCCGTTGCATGTCTGGTGCCCCTGTCCTGTGACACATGAAATGCCCGGTTAGCTAATGCCCAAAGGGCTTTCTCACCTTCCTACAGGTTGCAGTCCATGGGAAACACAGCTGAGGTAATAATCAGGCCCATAAACTGCATATTAGTATTACCACAGGAGGATGAATATGTTACAGATTTCTGAGACAAAATAATAAAAAGGAGGTAAAGAGATTTCTCTTGCAGTGAGAAATACTGATTCCTCTGGTCTTTTTGAAGAAACATTACACAAGAGAAGCTGTAATTACATTGTGGAGTCATTCTTAATGTTTCTTATCTGCAACATCATTTTTTGCAACTGATTTTTATAGCGAACACACGGCAGACTGCCTTGCGTGTGAGCAGACATCTTTTCTTCTAAATGGGAAACTGCTGACAGTCTTACCAGCAGTACCTGAAATGCAATTTGTGAGTCTTGGAAGGGGGAAGGAGAGAGAGAAAATCACTCTCTGGTCTGGATTTGATTAACACGTATTATTGCATCGCCCTCAGCTTCTGGCAGAACTCAGTTTCCCGTAGGACGTGCAGCTGTTAGAGGTGTGGATTGTATGAAAGCCTTGGTGGAAGTTTTTAGTTTTTAAAGACCACGGGGTGATTTTGTTCAGCTTTACACCAGTTTTGAGATACAAAGAGGGTTAGAGGTTTGGCCACCATGAACAGGAACGAGCACTAATAAAGGGGGCTTGCTAAAACTTGCAAGGCAAAGATAACACTTAGGTGACCTGGTATATGCACTAACCTTGTTGTTTTTAATCTTTTTGCTTCTAACAACATACCCTTGCAAAAGTGAGCGACAAAATTGTTTTGTAGAAGCTGATTTCGGAGATTTTAATCTGTCACCTTCCAAGGGGAAGGTTATCTAGGGGTCCTGGGCACGAGTAGGTCTGCCATGCTATTGCAGTAGAAAGTAAGGAGGGCCTGCAAATACAAAATCTAGTGTATGAGTGTAGAACCATGAGTTTCCATCAAAAGGCAGCTAAGTTAGCGAAATGAGCTATCTAAATGGATGAACTCAGCAGAGTTCAACAAAATCTAAATTACTACTTTCTTCCTAGCATTACAATTCAGTTACCCCTCATATCTGAAGTCAAGTCATTTACAAGAATTCACCTTTTGTTGTATTTTTCACAGAGTATATTGCATATATCGGATTTAAACATATTGTATCTGAAACTAACAGCCGGTCGACAAGAGGAGCTGCTCTGGAGCCAGCCTGGCCCACAGCAGAGTGGTAGATCTTGGTGTACAGGGAGTTTTCTGAGGTTCTCCTTCAGTAGGGAAATGCCAGGGAAGTGGAGAGACCTGTCAGGAGCCAGCAACTTTCTTGCCAGATGCTGATGAGGCGTGGACACTGCCAGGGCAACAGCACCGATGCCTAGAGAAGAAGCCCTTAGGGAGTGCAAGCTGGCAGTTTGTGCAGAAGGGCACATGGGAAGGACACTGAAGGCTTCTCCCACTCTGACCAGGGAGTGATGGTGTCCACCTGGCAGATGGCCACAGCCTCTCTAAGTGGGGAGGAGGACTCTTTTTCCCCTCTCCATCAACTGAACACAGTGACTGGAAGAATAGGGAGCAGCGGTGACAAGTTTCTGCCTGATGCAGCAGGCTTGTCACCTCAGCAACAGCCAGATCTTAGCAGGTGCCCTTGCATGGCAGATATGAGGGCCTGCAAGAGGAACCGATCAATAATGAGGACAATCATTTGCCTAGTTCAGAGGCAGCACTGAGGTTAAGTCTGCCCAAGACTGGCATCAAAACCATTTCCACAAAGAAAAAGCGATGGGTCATTGTCATAGGTGACGCCCTTCTGAAGGGAACAGAAGGCCTGATATGCAGACCCGATCCACTTCATAGGCAGTCTGCTGCCTCCCTGGGGCCTGGGTTAAGGGTGCAGTGAGAAAGCCTCCTATCCTTGTATAGCCCTCAGACTATTATCCATTGCTGACTTTTTAGGTAGGAAGTGATGAAGTTGCAACAAGAAGTCCAAGGGCAATCAAAAGAGACTTCATGGTGTTGGGACAACCGGTCAAGGGATCAGGAGCACAAGGGGTGTTCTCCTCTACCCCTCTAGTTGCAGGGATTAATGTGGAAAGAAACAGGAAGACCCACCAGATCAATACCTGGCTCTGAGCCTGGTGTCACCAGCAAGTCTTTTGATAACAGGACACCAGGCCTGCTGCTACGGACAGGGTACACCTGTCTCAAAGGAGAAAAAAGATCTTTGCTCAGGAGTCGGCAGGGCTCATTGAGAGCTTTAAGCTAGATTTGAAGGGTGAAAAGGATAAAATTATGTTTGCTGGAGATAAGCCTGGAAGTGGCACATCAATGTTTGGGGGACACCATGCTAGCAAGGTCCTTAGGTCTGCCATACCAGTGGAGGTAGGGGACAAAGTGCCAAGCACAGACACAAGGGATACTGATGAGGAATCATGGTAGTTCCTGGAAATGGCCAGGCAGGAATTAGGCCCTCTCCCCTCTAAAAGGTGATGGGATCAATAGCCCAACTGAAGTGCATCTACACCAATGTACGCAGCATGGACAACAAACAGGAGGAGCTGGAAGCCACTGTGCAGCAGGAAAACTGTGATATAGTTGCCATTATGTAAACACGGTGGGATGATTCACACAACTGGAGTGCTGTGTTGGTTGGCTATAAACTCTTCAGAAGTGATAGGCCAGGAAGAACACGTGGTGGAGTGGCCCTGTGTGTTAGTGTTTTGATTGTCTTGAGCATAATGATGGTGATGTGAGGGTTGAGCGTTTATGGGTAACAGTCAGGGGGAAGTCCAACAAGGCGGATATCATGGTGGAAGTCTGTTACAGACAATCTAACCAGGATGACAAGGTAGATGAAATATTCTATAAGCAGGTGGGAGAAGTCTCACACTCACTACCACTTGTTCTTTTGGGGAACTTCGACTTGCCATATGTCTGCTGGAAATACAATACAGCGGAAACAGTCTGGGTTCTGTGGAAGACAACATCCTGACACAGCTGGTGAGGAAGCCAACTACGGAAGGCTCCCTGCTAGACCTGTTCTTCACAAACAGAAAAGGACTTGTGGGTGATGTGAAGGTTGGAGGTTGTCTTGAACATAGTGACCATGAGATGGTAGAGTTTTCAATTCTTGGTGAAATAAGGAGGGGGATCAGTAGAACTGCCACCTTGGACTTCTAGAGGGCAGACTTTGATCTGTTTAAGAGACTGGTTGACAGAGTCCCTTGGGATGCAGTTCTGAAGGTCAAAGGCGCCCAGGAAGGCTGCATATTCTTTAAGAGGGAAACCTTTATGGGGCAAGGAAAAGCTGTCCTAGTGGGCCATAAGACTAGACAGGGGGGTAGAAGACCAGCCTGACTAAACAAAGACCTTTGGCTGGAACTCGGGAAGAAAAGGAAAGTCTACGGCCTATGGACAAAGTGACAGGCCACGTAGGAAGACTACAAGGATTTTGCAAGGCTGTGCAATTAGAAAGGCCAAAGCCCAACTAGAACTTAAATCTGGCCACTGCCATAAGAGACAATGAACGAGGTTTTTATAAATACATTAACACCAAAAGGAGGGCTAAGGAGAATCTCCATCCTCTACTGGAATCAGGGCAAAACACAGTGATGAAGGTTGAGGAAAGGGGTGAGGTAGTGAATGCCTTCTTTGTCTCAGTCTTCAACAGTAAGACAAGTTTTCCCTGAGTCCCAGCACCCTGAGCTGGAAGACAAAGTTGGGGAGCAGACTGAAGCCCCCATAATCCGAGATGAAATAGTCAATGACCTATTGCACTGCTTAGACTCACACAAGTCTATGGGATCCATCCAAGGGTGCTGAGGGGGTTGGTGAAGTGCTCATCAAGCCACTTTCCATCATATTTCGACAGTCCTGGCTCACTGGGGAGGTACCAGTTGACTGGAGGTTAGCAAAAATAACGCCCAGCTACAGGAAGGGCCAGAAGGAGGATCCAGAGAACTACAGGCCTCTCGGTCCTGGGGAAGATTATGGAGCAGATCATCTTGAATGCCATCATGTGGCACATACAGGACAATTAGGTGATCAGGCCCATTCAAGATGGGTTTACGAAAAGCAGGTACTGATCTCCTTCTATGACAAGATGACCCACTTAATGGACAAGGGAAAGGCTGTGCATATTGTCTACCTAGACTTTAGTAAAGCTTTTGACACTATTTCCCACAACATTCCCCTGGAGAAACATAATGGCTTGGATGAGTGTACTATTCACAAACATAATGGCTTGGATGAGGGTACTATTCACAGGCTAAAAAAACTGGCTGGATGGCTGGGCCCAGAGAGCGGTGATGAATGGAGTTAAATCCCCAGCTGGCGGCTGGTTCCAAGTGGTGTTCCTCAAGGCTCAGTACTGGGGCCTGTTCACTTTATGATCTTTATCAATGATCAGGATGTGAGGATTGAAGGCATACTCGGTAAGTTCACAAACAACACCAAGTTGGGCAGGTGTGTTGATCTGCTTGAAGGTCAGGAAGCTCTACAGAGCGATATGGACAGGTTGGATTGATGGGCCACGGCCATTTCTATGAGATTCAACAAGGCCAAGTGCTGGGTCCTGCACTTGGGCCACAGCAACCCACTGCAATGCTACAGGCTTGGGGGCGGGTGGCTGAAAAGCTGCCCAGTGGGAAAGGACCTGGGGGTGCTGGTCGACAGCCAATTGAATATGAGCCAGCAGTGTGCCCAGGCAGCCAAGAAGGCCAACAGCATCCTGGCTTGTATCAGCAGTAGTGTGGCCAGCAGGAGGAGGGCAGTGATTGTCCCCCTGTACTCGGCACTGGTGAGGCCACACCTTGAGCACTGTGTCCAGTTTTGGGCCCTTCACTCCAAGAAGGACATTGAGGTGCTGGAGCATATCCAAAGGAGGGCAATGAAGCTGATGAAGGGTCTGGAGAGCAAGTCTGATGAGGAGCAGCTGAAGGAACTGGGATTTTTTTAGTCTGGAGAAAAGGAGGCTGAGGGGAGACCTTATTACACTTTTTATAACTACCTGAAAGGAGGTTTTAGTGAGGTGGAGGTCAGTCTGTTCTCCCATGTAACAAGCAATAGGATGAGAGAAGATGGCCACAGGATGTACAGGGGGAGATTTAGGTTGGATATTATGAAAAATTTCTTTAAAGAAAGTGTTGCCAAGTATTGGAACAG
>NW_010391279.1:0-753 GCF_000710305.1 Buceros rhinoceros silvestris | reverse complement strand
ATTTTTGGGCAGCTCACTTCAAGAAGGATATTGAGGTGCTGGAGCGTGTCCAGAGAAGGGTAATGAAGGACCCTGATGAAGGGTCTGGAGAGCAAGTCTGATGAGGAGCAGCTGAAGGAACTGGGATTTTTTTAGTCTGGAGAAAAGGAGGCTGAGGGGAGACCTTATTACACTTTTTATAACTACCTGAAAGGAGGTTTTAGTGAGGTGGAGGTCAGTCTGTTCTCCCATGTAACAAGCAATAGGATGAGAGAAGATGGCCACAGGATGTACAGGGGGAGATTTAGGTTGGATATTATGAAAAATTTCTTTAAAGAAAGTGTTGCCAAGTATTGGAACAGGCTGCCCAGGGAAGTGTTGGAGTTACCACAGGTGCTTAAAAGACATGTAGATGTGGTGCTGAGGGCCACGCTTGAGTGGTGATGTGGCAGTGCTGGGTTAGTGGTTGGACTTGATGATCTTAAAGGTCTTTTTCTACCAAAATGATTCTGTGATTCTGTATCTATAACAGATGACTTATATTTAGAGCCAATAGTTCACAGTTCTTCTTGGAGATGTATTCAGGTTATTTGACAAGTTCAAGAGAAGCCTGTGCCACTACACCCTTCTGTTTAGTGTTTATTGAAGCACATAGATGTGTTTTGACCATCCAACTTTTCTCATGTCCTTTTTAATTATTAGTAGTTTTATCAGAGAAACAAACAAGATGCATGTTTAATTTTTATTATTTTAAAAGATTTAATATATAATAAT